>NC_090158.1:232500-427500 GCF_017916325.1 Leishmania martiniquensis
ATCCTTTCATCCCAGTTCCTCGGGGCGGCAACGGCGGGGGTACACAGGTCTCCCGCATTCGCTTCACCCCGTGGATAGACGGCGTCATCCTTAGTGTCCGCGGAGAACTTTGCCAGCGCGTCCTCCTCCACACATGACAGCTCGCTCCAGTTGTCTGGAGCTCCCGTGTGCGGCGGGCGCGTGGACGCGCTCCCCACCTGCTCCGCGGCTGCGGTGCCCTCTGCCTTGGGCAACTCCTCCGACGCGGAAGGGGCCTCTTCCGGTTCTTCTTCCATCGATTCCTCCACATGTGGCGGCACCATCCCTGCGGCGGACGACTGCTCGAACGCCTCCTCCACAGCCTCTGCTGCGGCGGCCGTGAGGATACCTTTCTCAGCATCGTCCTGTGCACCGCACCCCTCACTGCCCGTTCCTGGAAGCCCCGCCGCATCCCCCTTCTCGTGGTTCGCGTCGGCTTCGCCACCTTCTGCAGATAGTGCTTCAACCACAGAGGCATCATCTTGCTCGTCTCCCTCCCCCTCCTCCGTCTGCACAGCTGCTTTCTCTTCCTCATCCATAAGCACAGCCACATCTACAGACGGGCGAGGAGGCAGATCCGCCTCAACAGGCGCAACGTTGGCCATTGCTTCCTCCTCTAGAGGTTCCTCGTGACGGTACGAGAGAAGAGCGCCATCCTCATCAGCGCTACCGGGGATCACGGGCGCCTGCTGGGGTGCTGGAATGAACGCCGCTGAAGCCCCTTCCGTCAGCAACGCTGCCGACGCAGAGGTATCCCCACTCTTCTCTCCCTCGTGCGCGAAAGAAGAAGCGGTCGTCGCGTCCCCGTTGTCCATGTAATCACTGGCAATGGAGGAGGCATGCGAGCTGGGCACTGCTGGCAGTGCCTCCAGCACGTTTGAGAGGTTACGAGGAGTGGCAGACGGCGCCGTTGGCCGCTGGTCGGGGGCCACTGCGGCATCGGCGACGGCGCCCCCCTCGCCGATGTCTGCAGATGCTGCCAAGGCGGGCTCTATTGCCCTCTGCGGAGGCGTTGCAGTGGTTTGGGGGGGTGCGCCCTCCAGCCCTTGCGTTGAGCCCTCCCCGTTGGAGAAGAAGGCGGGCGGTGTCGTGAACAGCTGCTCCACTGCAGCGTCGGCGTCGTGCTGCAACTCCCCCAGCGACGCTTCTACGGGAGGCGAGGATGGCGCCTTACTACTCTTGTCATTCTCATCCGCATGTGACCTCTGAAGTGGCGAGACGGGTGCTGCCGGCGCCCTCAGGGCCAGTGAGGCACCTGCGGGGTTGTCTGCCATAGACGAGGCAGGCGAAGAGGACATGTCGGCTTCCGAGAGGACACCAAAAGGCTTCTCTGCCACATCCCATTGATGGGCATCGCTGCCGGTGCGTGACCTCGCCGGCCCCGCGCCACCGCCAGCAGGGAGAGAAACCGGCAAGGCCGTCGCTGCTTCCAACGACTTCACTGCTGCCTCCACGGCGGCTTGCGCCTCTTGAGCCTCTTTCGTTGCTTTGTCATTGCTCAGCCCGTGCTCGGTGACTGCCTGCGCCGAGCGCGTCTCCTCGGATAGCGGCGACGGCAGCACTGATGGCGACGAGGGCGGGGTCGCGTGCTCGCGTGGAGCTGGCGGCGGGATCAGATCCCCCAATAGCTCATCCGCCCCAGGGAGCATTGGCGCAGATGCACGCGCCCACGATGCCGACGGAGGAGGCACGCCTGCTGCTGCTGCTGCATGTGCTGGCATATCCGAATCCACCTCCCAGTCGTCATCCACCTCCGACTCTACCAGCGCTGCGTGAAGCCTGCCCGCCTGCTGGTGAGCGGATGCCGAAGCAGACGAAGTCACGGCAGCCTCCTCCTCGGGGCCGTCGCCGGCATCACCCTTGTCCATCTCGTCTTGGTGATCGGCGGCAGGGATGCCATCAGCAAAGGAGAGCGGCGCTGCGGCAGCAGCTTCACCCTCGGCATCTGCGTTATCGTTCGTCGCCGGCACCATCGGTGGCGTCGACGGGCGTGAAATGGACTTGGACGACGCAGCGGATGTCGATGACAGTGACCCCGGCGGTGGTAGAGCAGGCGCGTCAGGCGCTTGCTGCTCCATCTTGTGCGGCTCATCTTTTCCCACTTCTACGGCTGGGTCCACTTCCTTAGCCTGTGGCGCACCCGGAGCGGCGACAGGAGCGTCGTCCACCACCTCGGCCACTCTCTCCTTCCTGTTTTCGGTAGCAGCTACCAGGACAGTCACCGGCATCGAGATCGGGACTGGCGAGCCTTCGAAGTGGTCGTCAAGTCCCTCGCCAGATTCACTCGTTGCAGACGCTTTCCCCCCCGTCGTCGCCGCCGACGCCTTCTCTGCTTCAGGCACAGCAACGCTCACGTCCGCCTTTTTGATGTCCTCCGCACATGAGTTGTCTGTGCGGTCATGCCCGCCTGACGGGGCCGCCCAAAAGGCGCCCGCCCGCTGCGGCTCCACAACCTCAGCACGCCCTTCTGAATCACTGCTGCTAGGGATGCTACTGCTGCTGCGGCTTGTGGATATCGTCAGACTACTAGTGCGACTGCTACTGCTGCTGCTGCTACACACGAGGAAGGTGTTCTGCGAATCGCGGTGAGCCAGTGGAACACCTGCGATGGCGCCGCCGCAAATGAGGGAGCCGGAGCTCTTGTTGATTTTGATCGTGTCCAAAGTTGTTGTCTCGCCTACCGTCGTGGCTGCGTCGTATGGTGGGTGAGGCAGCCGCGTCGAGAAGCGTCGGGCGGGTATTGGGCTACGACGAGCGCCAGGGGAACGTTTGCGGTTCCTACTGAAGCGGAAGTCAAATGGGGCGAGCTCCTGCTGCAGCGCGGCCTGCAGCTGCTGATGATGGGCAGCACGGATTTCAACGCCTTCTGTGTACAGGCGCCGAACAAGCTTCCGCTGCTGCCAGGGCGTCAGAGTGCTGTAGCACGACAGGCACTGGGGCCCCAAGGGCGTGGCCGATTGCCCCGACGCTGAGGCGGGGGTGCGAAGACGCTCCATCGACTGGCGGGTGGAAACAGAGGATGTGCCCGGCTCTGCGAGGGCCACCGCTGATCCATCGGGCTCGTAATCCCCATCACCTCCTACATGTGTGCTCTGAGACGTCTGCAGCCAGACAGATGCGGCGATCGGCACGCGGCGGCTGCCTGATGCCAGCGAATGCGGCTTTCGGGACACTGTCCGCTCCGGGCCGATCATTGGTCGACGCATCGCAGTAGCACGCGGCACTGACGGCGGCCATGGCGTAAGGTGCCCTTGCTGCGAGTGCAGGCGTCCCCGCACTCTGTCAGACGCGGTGGTAGCGCAGCGGCTGGCGGTAAAGCTTCCATTGCCGGCGGCCAGAAGGATCGAGATGGCCGGCGCTGTCTGCGCGACATCCACTTCCTCAAGTGGTAGCCCGCCGACGACAAGAATGCTGCCGATGCGCCGTCCGCGCGGCGGCAACGCGCGGCGCAGGGAGGATGAGTCCATCTGCTGCGCATTCCACAGGTTGCCTTCCGACCGTGATGCCTTGGTTGGTCTTGCCGTCGCCACAGCCCGCAGCCCAAAGCGTGCTGCCACCGGGGAACAGTCCATGCGCACCATGCGCCAAAAGAGTGTCGCAGTGGAGAAGAGAAACACCATCAGCTGCGCAGCGGCTGTGCGCTCCGTCGTCGGTGTCGCCACCACGCCGCCGTTGGTGCGGCCGCCAACGAGCAGGATCACGGGGCAGTTGTCGAGGATGCACGAGGTCATGTCGGCAAGCTCCAATGCCGGCGGCCGCACAGTGCCATTCGGCTCCACGCGACTCCACACGCGGGTGATGAGGTCCATTTTGAAAAAATCTGACAAAGCGACCGCACCTTGATCCTCATCTGCATCCTCGGTGCCACCGTTCGCGTCGCTGCTCGAGGGACTGCTAGAGTGCGCTGCACTGAGCAACTTCCCGGCCTCGCTCTGCTCATGCCTCCACCCGCCAAAGATATAGAGCGCGGTGCCGTCGCTCGCGACGGTCGCGGCTAGTCCGTACCGCGGGCATGGCACCTCGGTACCGAAGCTGCGACGAGCAGTCCACTCCTGCGTCGTGAGGTCGAGGTACAGTATCCTCGCACACGAGCAGCACTCGCCGGTGCTGGACTGACCGCCAATGACCACGATGTAGTCATTGTGCAGTACCGCCGCATGGCGCCAGCGAGCCACTTCACCCTCGCAGTCACCGATGAGCGTCGAGGGCATGTGCTTCTCGCGACCCTCTGCGGCCGCGGAAGGCGCATCAGCCCAGGTGCAGTGTAGCTCTGTCGCCGCCACTGTGCACATGCTCGTGTTCCAGAACATCCTCCACACATCGCCATACACTGGCGCAGCAGAAGTGTCGTCGTGGCGGCCACGGCCACCGAAGACGTAGATGGCACCGTCAGCAAGGCGGTAGACAGCTGTGTGGCCGTAGCGAGGAGGCGGCACTGCCGCTGGGGTAGAAGATAGGACCGTTCCACACGCACTCCGCCGCGCACGCAGCGGCTTCCACACTTGCTCGGCGCCATCGAACGCGTACACACCCGACGAGGCGGCTCCCGTGACTGTCGAGAAGCCGCCAAAGACGATGTAGTGCCGCCCGTCGGCGCACCGCGTCAGCGACGGCTCCACCACCAGCGGCAGACAGTCGCGCGGATGCTGTGTGATGGCGGATACGACAAGGGGGCCCGGCTTTTGATGTGCACCAAGCTGCTGCTCTGTCAGCCCATATATCCATGCTGCCTCACCCTCCTCGCGCCGTCGCTTTTCCTCCTCGGCTTCGATGGTCAGATTGCCGTGGTACCACGTGAGCTCCGACGGATAGCGATAGCGGCTTTCACCAGGGAACCGTCCCGCCGCATCGCTCACTGGAAGGCCATCATAAAATGTTGAGGTGCGCGTCAGACTGTCACAGAATATTTGCATAGTAGATGAAGACGACACAGAGCGGCCGGTAGTAGATTTCTGCGTCGCCTGCGTAGGTTCGCCTGGAAAGAGCGGTTGAGGGCTACCGCCGTTACTACAAGGCTGTGCTGGGACGCTCGTCATCACACCTTTGTCAGCGGCAGACGCGGTGCAAGACACGTTCAGTACAGTGCGCGTCGTGTAGGCATCACCGAAGAAGAAATGCACGGCGGCCACTTTGTGTGACGCTTCTGGTACGTAGACAGTATGGGCGAGCCCGGTCGGGCCGAAGATGTGCTCAAGCAGCTCCTCGCTGTCTTTGAATATCATTTTGTCATCGTTGCTGGCGACACCTCCTGCTACTAACGCAGCGTGGATTCCTCGCCGTCGCGACGCGGCCGCCGGTTCTGAGGATGCGATGCGGATGACTTCGCAGTACGGCTGCAGCCGCGCCTCCCGCTGATTCTTCTGCATAACGAGCGTGTTGTACGACAGACCCGGTAGGAGCTTTTCCACGGTGCGTTCTGACGGATCCGTGTAGTCGAGTGGCACACTTTGCACTACCACATCGTAGCCCATGTGCGCCTCCAGCACCTCCTGCGCCAGTTGACCTCCCTCTGAAACGCCTATACGACTGCAAGCAGCTCGCAATGGAGGATCTAGGTGCCGCACGATGCAGCTGCGACGCAAGGCCCAGAGTCGTGGCGACGGCGTGTAACACTCCGATACTATCGGCACCCAGCGCGGCATCTTAATCCACTGGCCCTGAAGCTCAAGCACCAGTCGACGGCTCATGCGAATGGTACCGCTGACGGAGCTGAGGAGAAGCCGATGCCGCGTTTTCCCGGGCCGCTCGCTCGCGGCCACGAGGGAGGGAGTCAGGTCCACTTCAGCGTAGTTCTCGACGTCCATCGCGACGGCGTTGATGCAGTGGAGAAACACATCCGCCATCTGCCCCTCCGTCAGCTGCGCCTGTGCCTGTTGCTGATGCGCAGTTTCACTGCTTTCGTGCTCAGCGCTCGTCGATGCGTGCGCCTTTTTGTAGCGACGCATGGCACCCTTGCGTACTGTCTCAACACATCGTCGTAGCGCCCGCGCATTGGCCATGCCGTCTGCTGACGCCGTCGTCTCTGCGGCGCTGGCTAGCGCCACGCACAGCCGGGCTCGCGCGTTGGTTGTTGAGAGTAGAACCGGTGCGCTAGGGCACGCCAACTGACCGTCTGCACCTACGCGCAGAGGGGGGGTGCAGCTGCTACTTGACTCAGGTACCGCTGGCGCCCATGCACGTTGCAGCTCCTTTGCCGATGGCACATGCGCCGAAGACCAAACGGCGCGCACCTCTTCTGCGCTGCTGCCACTGGTGGTAAACCACAGCTGCACCTGCGACGGAGGCAACGGTGAGGCGCTTTCCGGCGGTGTCTGAGTTGCGCTGGCCAGCGCAGACGGTACGATGCGCAGTGAACGTAAACGAAACACGGCGGAGTCGGCGCCCAGCACGTGGGAGCGAACAGCGCACATGAGTTCGAGCTGGGCCCCAAGGGCCGCAGGGGGTGAGCGTAGCACTGATATGGTGGCTGTCAGAGGGGCTGGCGCCGAAGATACAAACATAGACGTCTTCCAGCGAGCGCCGGTGGAGGGGGCGGAGTAAAGCGCGGAGCAGGAGATCCACATGGCACCCGACCACACATTGGTGCCAGCTGTCTTGGCAACCCTCTGCGAAGCAAGGCCGCTGTCACGGTTCGTTCTGGTGGTGCGTGCGGGGGACCTGATCATGGATCGCATTGCTTCTGTACTTCGAATTGACTGCAGACTAGCTCGACAATCTTTCGATGGCGCGGTGGTGGAGGGAACCATCAGCACCTCCCATGGAAGGCAGTCTACCTCGCCGACGGAGGGGGTGACGGTGATGGCGGTGCCCACTACGCCACGCTCTCCAGACGCCTGGCGTCCGCCACGCCGCACGGGAAGAAAGCTGCGGTAGGAGAGAACGCCGGTTTCGGGCGAGGCTTCGGCGAGGATGGCGCGCGTCGCAGCATGGCAGAGAACAAGGTGCCACGATGAGGCGGAGTGGAGAGCCGCATCGAACTTTCCAGGGCTTGCATGACTGCTGGCTGAGGACGACAAAGGCCGAAGAAAAGTGGTGGGCGGGCGAACCGTGATGATGACCTCACGCAGCTCCGCCGCCGCGTTGCCGTCGTGCAACGCTCCCGATCCTTTGCGGCGCGGTGTGGGCAACGACGAGAGCTCCGCGGAGGCGGCAGCGGACGAAGCGTCGACGAAGCGGTAGTACAAAGCTGCCGTTACAGAGAGGGAAGCAGCGCGGGTGTCGCCATCGCACGCAACCGCCGTCGACCGCGTCCAAGCGTCGGAAAACATGTACGAAAAAATCAGCTGCGCGTGTGATGCAGCGGACGAGCATGAGGATAACTGTACCGCCACGTAGACGAGCGGGTCTCGCAGCGGTACACTGACCGGCTGCTGCACGACGTCGTACGCCGGACTCACGGCTACGACTCGATATGCAATGCTGTCTACGCGTTCCGAGTCAGATGAGCACGGCGAGCTCACCCACAGCGTAGCTGCAGAGGGCTTTCGACGGCGCGACGCTCTTTGCCTACCAACGCGTATGGGCGACTCCTCGACGAGAAGCAGCTGCAGAACCGGCGGCGCACCTCTCGCTGTCACACGCGAGCGCAGGTTCAGCACCGCATCGCGATACGCACTCACCGTCATGTACGTCCACAGTGTGAGAACAACATCACCATTGGGACCAGTGAAACGTACTTCGTGGGTAATGGGTGGCGCAGGCGCAGGAGAGGATGCCGATGGCAACGGCAATCCGTGCCCCAGTGCAACGTCGGCGGTGCTCGTCCAGAGTGTCGCCGACGCGCAGTCGCCCGAGGCGCCCCCCTCCGTGAATGTCATATGCTCTGTAACGATGCAGTGAGCATGCAGCGGAGGCGGTACTGCAGAAACACCATCAGCAACGCCTGCGGAGTCGCCAGCGGCACCTTTTGCACCGTTCTCACACCGGGGCAACAAGAGAGCGGGAATGCTCACTTGCGGCACCACCGCCGTCAGGCCGCGCAGGGCCGGCGCCGTGCGGAACGAGAAGGCGGTCGTGCCCAGCGCCGGGTCGTGCGCCGGGCACTCCTCTTCGACTGTCGTGGCGGAGATCTCGGCAGACACGATGCGGTGAGGATCTGCTATGCCGTTGGCGTTGTAGATGGCTACCACCCCCAGCACCACGATGAAAGCGGCGCCGTCGGCTCCCTTGAACAGGTTAGCCGCCGTCGGCTGTGGCACTGCTGGCGCCTTCACGACTACCGAGGTGCCGTGAGGCTCCTCGGACACCGGCGCTGCGTGCCGCTGGCGGTCAAGGGTGTCATCTGCTGCGCCATTTGGGGGTGGCAGTTTCGCCGCGCTGTTGTATGAGGATTCGGCCCCCTTGCTGAGGCGAACGGGCGTCGAGATGTCAGAGTCCAGCGCTTGTACCACTTCATGTGGCGCTGAGTGGCCGACTTGCTGCCGAAGTGTGTCTATCAGCGGTGGTAGAGGAGGGCGGCAAAGCACGGCGGCCCCAGCATTGTCCGCGTTCTCGTCGTCATCCTCGCTTACCTGCACAGGGTTCTCTGCGGTCGCATCGCGCCCGTCTGCCTCTGGTAGCGGTGGTGTCATCACTGGGGCCACCGCCATGTGAATAGTGCTACCACGGTAGTGGTGCGGGCGCCGGCGACGCGGTGTCTTGGAGCGTAAAGGCGACGAGGACGCGTCCAAGATGGATGCGGAAGCCGCTGATAGCGCATCGATTTTCAGCGCGAGCGGGCGGCTGCGGTCGGCGTCGTTGTTTGCTCTTCCTGTACTGGCTGAAATCACCCCAGCGTCAGGGGCAGAGAGAGGGTGCACAACGAAAGGCGAGGGGAGCCGCGCTGAGACTACGGCCGCGGCCTCCTCGCCGTCGCCGCCTAGCTCAGGCACCGCTTTCTCTTCATGCGCGGTGTCAGCTCTCATTTCGGTCGGCAGTGCGGAAGAAACAGGCACTTCATCCCTTGTCACAAGGCCGTTGCTGCTGTCGTGCCTCTCCTGGTCGCTTACTGCGGTCATGGCACCGTTTATGGGCGTAGCTGTGCCTTCGCCGCTAGCGTTGTCGTGAGCAGGGGCTGCGCGAGCGGACACCCCCTCTGCAGCTGCTGTCGCACCCCCGACGTTTTCCTCGGCCACCGCATGAAACCCTGCGAACGTCAGCTGGGAGGGAGACGATGCTGTCGATAGCTTCCCATGGCTGGATGGCGGGATGGCCTCATCTCCTGGCGGGGCAGAGGTGTGCGGCAGCGGTGTGTCTCCTTGACGCCCATCCTCATTTTCACATGTCTCATCGTCACTGGCGTGCGCCTTCCGCTCGTCTTCTGCGCTGTTGCCCTCCCCCGCCGTTGCCACGCCTCTCGCCGGTGGAGTGACCCCTGGTAATACCTCGCCAGCTGCCCAACGAAAGCAGACGCGCAGCGGCGGCTGTGAGGCGCCGCGACTGTATTCTGCATCAGGCGTGCCATCGAGCACTTCTTTCGCGGCGGAGAGCTCCAACACAGAGACGCCCGTTGTCTCTGCAGGCGCACCGGATGCTGTCAGTGTTGAGGCAGCAGCGTTGATAGCAGTGCTTGTAAGTATATCCATGGCCACCATGCACCCGCTTGGATGCACGTCGCTTGCATCGGCGGCGGCGCTTTCGGCGTACGCCTTCGTGGCAAACGCGAGCTCCGTCGCGCGACACGCTACGCGGACGCCTGGGTGACGGTACAGGACAACCGGTCGCTGCATAGGAAGCGGGGTTATCTCCCACGGGCACCCAGGCCCACCGAGGCGCACCGCTAGCTCATCGAGGGAGGGCTCGCAGCGGGTGACGAAGATCGAGATGCACCTGCCATTCGCTGCGTCGCCAATGGCCTCATGGATGCTGGATAATCCAGACAAGAATGATGAGTCATCCATCGGTGCCTGTTGCTGTCGTTGGCCCAGATGACCTCGCCAGGGGATGGGCAGTGGCTGTACACGCAGATGCAAGCCGGTGATGGCCACCGAGGCTTTTGCTTGGTCTCTGCCTTTCAGCTCCTTGACAATTTCTGTTTCTTCCCAGCGCTGTTGCTTCTGCACGCGCGGCGTAGTGCTGCAGCGAGCTTCCACGTTGGCTTTCCGTTCACGCCCGTTGTTTTCTGCGGCTGCTTCGCAGCAGCTGTTACCCCACGCAGCTGTCACTGTATTAGAAAGGTCTCGGGACGCAGAAGAGAACGAAAACGAGAGCGCTGCTTGGCGTGGCAGGCACCCCCTC
The DNA here is from genome assembly GCF_017916325.1 of Leishmania martiniquensis. Lineage (NCBI taxonomy): Eukaryota > Euglenozoa > Kinetoplastea > Trypanosomatida > Trypanosomatidae > Leishmania > Leishmania martiniquensis. The sequence goes on from NC_090158.1 coordinate 242,734, forward strand.
GCCACCCCTCACGAGCAATTGAAAGACGTCAGAGCGTGTGCCCGTATGCGTAGGTGTGTGTGTGTGTGCGTGTGTGAGGGAGAGAGGGAAAGAGGCGCTGGGCAGAGGCGATGCTCGAAGGCACCGTGAGGCAAGGGATAACTGATGGTGTCAACAGCCAAGCAGTCACCGCCACCACTACCATCACCACCACAAAAAAAAAGCTTTCAGAATGGAAAAGAATGCCCATACAACGCAAAGGGCAGCGATAAGAGCAATGGCAAACAAAGAGATCTGAGCGTAGAAAGAGGAGCGGAGGGAGGGGGAATGCAGGGCAACCACCACCACCACCAAAAAAAAAAAACGGTCGCCTCACGATACGGAGAGCAGAAAGCCGCACGTGGCTACAGAGGGTGGTGGGGTGAGGTGGATAGGCACCTTCAATATATATATATATATGTATGCAAGATATCAGCGAGCGAACTGAAGAAGAAGGGAATGTGAGGCTGACCGCGCAAGAGGCGTGGGGGGGACAGAGTAAGAGGGTGCAGACGCGAGAGGGAAACGGAAGTCGGCCGAAAAAAAAACTCAGCTGTTGCGAGCGCAAGTGCGGCTGTTGCTTCTTGATGACTGCTTGTTGACGGGAAAACGAAATGAGATGAGTGTCTGTTGAGAGACTAAACAACCGCAGGAGCGACAGAAGGGGAGAGAGGAGAGAGGAGAGAGACGTTGGAAAGGAGGCGCATGTCTGCAGGAAGAAGAAGTGGGCATAGAGATGACATGCGGAGCCTCTGCGACGCCAAACCTACTTCTCTTTCCAGTACTGTACACTTCCTCTTACAACAGTAGCGTCACTCCTCCCCAGCCGTCACGCAGGCCCACATCTCTCATGGTTCGAAGCAGTGCTCAACGCGCGTTAACGCAGGGCGTTTCCAGCGTCGTGCGACACCACCCCTGCCTCACACTCGGCGCACTCACGCCTCACAGGCGCTCCTATTCAGATAGGCACAGCGCGGAGCATCCCTCAAGAGGGCTGACGTGGAGCGCCAGCCGGCAGGGCGAGGGCCGTGCGCGACGCGCTCGCTTCCCCTTGACGCCTCACGCATCCCACGCATGAGACATTACGCCCGCTGCCGCTGGCCGCTTCGATGCCACGCAATGCACGACCTGACCGCCAGCATCACTGGCCCTATACTGCTCCCATCTCCCCAACGTTGTAGCCTCTCGACCCTGTGTCACCATCAGCGATGGCTCAGCAGTTGGCAAGGGAATGAAAAGGGCTGCGTGGCGTCCCCGCAGAGGGAGGGGGCACCGGTCCCGACGATGCCACGCACGGAGGTGTCGCCACCCGCCCCCGTGACTCAGCATCGTGGAGAAGTGCAAGAGTGAAATATATATATATATATAAAGACGGATACCAGAAAGCACGTAAGGGGAAGGAGGGAACAGCTGTGGCGGGTGTAGGCGTGCGCACCCCCAAACGGAGAGCGCACGTCTTTAGTCGCACAACTGCGAGCGCACGTCTTTAGTCGCACAACTGCGAGCGCGTCGAAGACTCAAGCGACGGCCGTGATAAAAACTGCCAAGTGCGGGAAAAAAAGACGAAATGGATGTCCGTCGAATCGACGAAGGAAAAGAACGCTGGCGCTCTGAAGCGGTAGAGATGGAGTAAGGAGGAGGCCTCCGACCTTTCCTCTTGCGTGTCTGCCCTGGTGCATCACGGTGCTGCGAGTCTCAGCAACCTGTCATCATTGCGATACAAGAAGCCACACCCACACAGAGAGAGTGATACAGACCACAACGTCCAAAAGAAAAAGAAGCAGAGACAGAAGGGATAGGGGGAGAGGGAGGGTTGGAAGGCTCTGATGTCGATGATGGCGCCCAACACACGACGAAGGCAATAAAACAGCAGCCAACGAAGAAGAGAGAGACCGAGATGATGTCAGTCGGCAGCAAACAGGAGTGGCGTCCGCCTCCGGCTCAACAAAAAACGTGAAGCCGCGCTAGAGGAGTGCAGCATATGTGGTACTGGGCCGAAGGCACGTGCAAATAAGTCTGGCCGAGCTCAGGTGCAGGATAACGAGAAAGAGAGGGAAGGGGTCAGGTGTGCGTTGAAGGTGGAGAGAAAAAAAAAAATAGGCAGAGCCTTCAGGAAGAGGTGAGCGTTGAAAACAAGTGGAGGTGCTTGGCGAATGCATCACTGCATCAAGTCTGGCATGCATGCCCGAATTATATGCTGTAATTCTGCCACCCTCACCCCCCCTCTCTCCGCCACTCTCTCTGCGCTGCAGGCGACGAAAGAAGAAAGGGGTAAGGAGGAGGAAGCACTGAAGACGGAGGGGCTGAGATGACAGCCTGCGAGAGAACTGTGCAGGAGTTCTCTTCTTTGACGTACTGATTAGATAAGCGCGCACGTCCACATCTGCCACGCCGCTGGGGAAAGAGACGAGGTAGGGAGGGGACACGGAAAGCAGCTCAGCCGCCACACATCATCACACTTACACTGCTTACGGCGCTGCGGCGCCATCAGCTCACGCCGTCAACGGTGGTCCATGGCATGCTTTCCATCAAGAAACTCTATTCCTCTAACACATCTTCATGCAGCGTCACGGCGCGGGCGACTGTTTGGCGGACGCGAACCCGCTGTGAAGGACTCTGGCAACGTCACCGCTGCACCTGCACCTCCCCCGACCCACCCCAGCATGCCCGCGTCGCACAATATTCCCTCTGAAGGGAACCCGTTCACTGTCGTCTTCATCACTGTCTCACCCTTGACCTCGGCCCCGACGCAGGCCACGAGAACATGGTCGCCCTGCTTTACATTTGTTGCCACCGTCACAACGGGTATCGGCTTTTCCTTGCCCACGTCGACCTTCAGGCGCTTCAGCCTTGTTTTGGGTGCGTCTTCGCACTCCATGATTACACCAACGTGAATGTGCGCGTATGCATCGTCGTCATCTGCCACTCTGGCCGCCTGAGGCGAAGCGGGGCGATCCGCTTCGCACGCTGCACAGGCCACGTCTCCCTCTTCGTTCTCGTACTCGCACTCTGGGCACACCCACGATGGCATCGATGCTGAACAGATATTGGTGTTCGTGACGACTGTGCTATAGAGGTCGATGCCGGTGCGTATCGGCTGAAACTAAGAGAGAAGAGGGGAGAGGAGGTTGTGTGCGGGGAGACGATCATGGAAGGAGTCTAAAGGGGTGCAGCAAAGGAGTTGTGCGCCCTCCACTGAAGCCTCGACAGGACGCCCCGGCCACTTGGCCTGGATACGAAATGTAGCGGGAATAAGGAAGGGTAAAAAAAAAACAGCGTCCTGAGTACCGCCCTTGCGCGGCGAAAGCGCGGTGATTCTCCTCAGGTGTTCCCATCCGTTGAGCTTCCTTGAGAGTGCCCAAATCACGAGCTTCAAGAGCCGCTGAGCCTCCGCGAGGCGATATATATATATATATATATATATTATAATGAAGACACAAAGGCAGCGGCAACGGCTGACCTTGCAAGATGGGCGCACCGGAAGGGCGTGAACTGATGAAGGGAGCCTCTCAGAGATACCCGGTGTTGTAGCCGACAGACACTCGCTGATCCCCAGCGGCGCGGCGCTCGTACAGAGCACGAAGGGCGCGGCTCTCCCGTCGCTCTCGCCCCAGTGTGGTGAGTCGGCCGTGGCCAGGCAACAGCACGGTGCTGTCTGGATACCCCTCCAGTGTCAGGAGACTCTCAGCCAGGCGCTCTCCTGAACCCCAAGGAAGGTCGACGCGGCCAACGCTATTGTAGAAAAGGACGTCGCCTGTGAAAAGCAGGCGCTCGCGTGGGAGAGAAAGCATCATGTGCCCGGGGGAGTGCCCGGGTGTGAAGACGTAGTGCAGCACCGAGTGAGGGCCGAACTCGTAAAAGGAGGTCGAGCGGTTCGTGGCGCTGGAAAGAAGGATGTCGTTAGAACGAATCAACGACGGAGGCGGCGCGTGCGGCGATGTAGAGTGGCCACCGCCAGTCGCCTTGTCGGCGCCGTCCGTCGCGCCCTCCACTGCAGTAGCTACCTCGTTCAGGACGCGCTGGCGCTGCCCTAGTTGATGCGCGTACGTGTAGTAGCTGTACAGACTGTTCTGTAGCAGTGGCAGAGGCTGCCGCATCTCCTCGATGCGGCCGTACCGCTCACAGGCGCGCGGAAAGGCATCCACCCACGACTGTTCGGCCGGGCACCACATGAGCCCCAGCCGCACGTGAAAGTGGTGCTCCATCACAGCCATGAACGCGTTCAGGTTGACGATGGAGTCGACGTGGCAGTGCGTGAGAAAGAAGTGTGTCGGGCGTAGGCCAGAGGTGGCAATGAAGGAGACCCAGTCGTCCGGCCAGTCATCCGCCGCGTCGACGAAAATGCACTCCTTTGTCTTCTTCTGGGCAAGCAGAAATTGATTTCCTGCGAAGCCATTCGCGTAGTTGCGGCCGGCAACGAGCAGATGCGGTGTTTCGTGCAGAATGGAGATGGGCCGTACGTCACGCCTCAGCACCCGCGGAACCCCCATAGGGACGTTTTTGCTGCCGAACTTGAGGAAGTGCTCGTTGCGGTTCAACTGGTTCGTGAGGGAGGTGAGGTTTGGCTGAAAGGCGCACCGGAGCAAGGCGGTGGGGCGAAGTGGCCCGCCGTCCCGGTGCGACCGCAGGAGCGGACGGCAGAGCCTAAGCATAGGCAAACGTGGCGCACGTGTGATTCTTCACTGCACCCTTTTTAGCCTCTACTCAGCAGCTATCAGACTGTGGGCAAGTCGTGGCCAGATGGCGTTCCTCCATCGTACAGCCAACGCACTTCGCACCCGCCTGCCGTTCCGTTGCCGTCTCTCGATGTAGTTCAGCAAAACTGGAAAAAATACGAGAACAGAAGCTCCAAAGAGAGAGAGGGGGACAGATATATCAGCTCACTTGAGCGCACCAGCCTGCGAAGGCAGCGGGCCGACGGAGCCGAACGAAACGTCTGCACGGTCGCAAGGAACACCAGGGGCGCCGGCGACAGAGTTTCGGCAAGGAAGCGGATGCCGGCGCTGGCAGCACCACTACCACCCTCATGACAGAACGCCTTTCCTTCCTCTACGTCAACGCTTACTCCTTTGTTTTTCCCTCTTCCCCTCTTTTACCCCTTATGTGGATGTCCTCCACCCTTGCTAGCGTGAGCTTCGCGCGTTGGAGAGAAAAGAGCGTTATCGTTGACTGGGAGGAGAGGAAGAGGGGATCCATCTCACTTCCAGGATGTTCATGGGAACTATTATGCTGAGCGGTGTCGAGGCACAGAAAAGGGAGACGGACGCCTGCATCTCACTCGCAAGAAATCGCCGCTGACCTTTTTGCGCGACTGTCATGGAAGCGCAGTGGGCATTCATCTTCTTTCATCTCGCCTCACTAGTTACCTGGCTCGGTGAGGTGGGTGTGGCGAAGGAGACTGCCTTGAACTCGCCGACAGGGTGGCAAGGCCGATCCATATCCTCCGCAATATGCAAGAAAGAGCTGCAAATTCTGTGCACGCAGACACACACACACGCGCACGCGCAAATAGAGATACATATTTATACATACATATACTCGAGTGCCGAGGCTGGGCGCCGGCCGTCAGGATTTAGAAAAAAAGGAGAAGGAAAGGAGGGGCGCGAGACACTTCTGCAATGACGATAAATCGAGAAAGGAGAGAAGGGGAGAGAAGGGGGGAGAAGGGGGAGAGACAGAAATACAAAACAAATAGAGAAGAGAGAAAAAACGAGCAAATCAAGATTGTTGGACGGCGTGGCTGAAACGTTGGAAAGAAAACAACATACGATACGCACACGCACACGTGAAAACCGAAAACTTGGTCGGAGAGAGGAAAACACTCACAGATGCAGACGCGGCCCCTTCCCTCTCCCCTCCTATTATACATATATATATATGTGTGTATATACATATACATGTATGCATATATACTATATATGCATATTGGAAGCATGACAGATGAGCGCCAGGTAGGCACCACCCCGCTCCAAAATCAACTCTCCTCCCCTTCTTTTCAGTGAAGGGGGGGCTGATTGCACCAGCTGCGGGGATGGGCAAGGAGGAAGAAGGGAGGATGGAAAATAAATAAAATAAAATAAATAAATTGAGAGTGAGGGAGAAGAGCGACAAGAGTCGCCATGCTTCGCTGTCTTCAGGTACGCCCACTTCGCTTTCTACCATCTCTTCCTTCTTCGCTAAGGTATTCTATCTCAATACTTCACCTGATCATGCGCGTACCACCCGCGGCAAACGTGCGCCGATCAGTTGGCACGCCAGTAGGCTTGCGTGCAAGTTCGAGGCCATGAGCAGAGATCCGGCACACAACTGTGATGACAACGACAAAATTCGGAACAAGATCAAAGAAAACCGTCGGCTGAGCTTTCTTTCAAGCAATAGATTGCCAATAAGGAGGGGAGTGCAATGCCGTCACTCGGTTGCGACGGCAGCACAGGACTTCGGACGAGCATCTTCGATGAAGCGTTGTTGAAGGTGTGCTGCGGCCCTTTGCTGTTGTTCAGTCAAACTTTTCCACGTTCGCCTCGATGGTCGCGACCGGGGTCCGCGATGGGCTGGAAAGAGATACTTACGGCAGTGTACCACGGAGAGGTGCATGCTCACGTCGCGTAGAGAATCGCAGCCGAAACCTTCGCTGGGCTCGCCGATACTAGGTGGCCCAGACCTGTTCGCGATAGAGTGGTTCATGATGCTCACCCTACGCCGCACCTGCGGCAGCCTCGTCGCACGCCGCGTCGCAAGCGCCGCTGCTGCTTCGCCAAAGTGGGCCAGCGTCAAGCTCGGAAAAGTCCGTCACGTCAATCCGTGCGAGCGTCCCGCTCAGCAACGCCGACAAGGAAACAGCGAATAATAAGTCTCGGAGAAAAGGAAGAGGAGCGATTCTTTGAAACGGGCTCGACGGCGCCGTATGACAGCGTAGCGAGGGCACCGCTGTACATGAGCACCCGCTGCTTCACGCTAATGAGCTCCTGCTGGATCTGCAAATCGCAGTCGCGCAGGGGGTTTGGGTGGCGCGTGGGTGTTGCAACAGACGTACTTCTTCATACCGACCGCATCCGCGCCAAGGGCGAGGCCGTTTCGGTCGGCATGCTGCTCAGAGGTGAGGTAGAGTGAGCTGGTCCGCTTAGGTGTCGATGAAGCCGCGCAGCCCTTTTTGCGTCATACGGCGGTATGCGCGACGGCCTGCAACGCAAGCGCCGTCGCATACGCAAATCTCTTTCGCGTTTGCTCACTGGGAGGGGCCGGGGGCGTTCCGTCGTACCGCACCTCCACCCTATAGCCCCGGATGCTGGCGTAAAGCTAGTCGCTCATCTTGTGGAATCCGCTCAGCAGCACGGAAGTGCCCTTGAGATTACTGCGAGCGTCGCCTGCACGGGTTCAAATAACTTGCTTCGCGTGTAGGTCACAGCAGGCGGCGGCGCCGTTGCACGCTTGCATCGAGTCGATAGCTTTGACAGTGGCAGCGTACGCAAGCGTTCTCTGCTACACTCCCCCCCTCCGTGACACCGCGCAGTCGCCACCATCCTGCAACGTCAGGAGAGCGAGAAAGAAAACCTACACCACCCTCATGCGTGCAGCTGCGCAGGCGCGCCCGAAAAATGTGCCATCGGCACAGACCTAACGCAGCCATAAGGGAGGGATGGGGAATCGATGTAGCGGCAGAAGCGGTGCCAGCGCGCGAAGGCGACGGCGGGACGGCGCCTGACGTGCAGAAGCAGCTCCATTACAACTACCAAGCAAGCCATCAGACATAACCCTCAAAGCCAGGTAGACAGCAGACTTGAGGCTGTAACAGACGCACACGGCAGAACGCCTCGTGGGCGCCGGGCTAGCGTACCTCCTGCTATGCTTGCAGCGCCTCGAATGCTCAGCACACAGGTACCTGTATATCTATCCGAAAAGTGACCGACGCTTCTAACACCCCGAGAGAGGCGGCAGTGGCGCGAAGGAGCGCCGTGACATGGAAGTCCCCCGTGCTGTCCGGCGCGACGAGCAAGCAAGAGAGGAAACGGGGACGACGACGGCAATAGCGCAGGAAAAGTACTTGTGCGCACTCGAGGCACGACACAACGCTTACCGCCTTCGGCATATTCGTCCCCTCGTAAAGCTTCCTTGAAGTGCACACTGAGCAAAGAAGATCGATAGAGGAAAGCACGAGCGTCTTCAAGGCTTGCCGCACCGAATAGATTACCTGCGGCTGAAACCTGAGCTGTGCCTAGAGCATGACCAACCAGCGCAGCACCTTTCTCCTTGTGCGAAGCACTCGTGCCACCACTCATAGCATCGGCTAGACGGGCCTTGTAACTGGCCCCGGAGCAGCGCCAGCAGCCAGCTCGCTTGCGCCATGGCCCATTTTTAGGAGGCAGCACACCAAGTAGGCCGCGTCGATAAAACGAGCGGGAGGGGGGCACCAGCAGACCGAGGGAAAAGGACGGCAGCTAGAAACGCACACGCGCAATAAAAAAGGGAGAAAAAAGTTCCTGCAGCGTGTCGCCAAGAGCGGGAAGATGTAATGATACCGGCTAAGATGTTACGCAGCACCTGACAATGCACCACACCGCTCAGAGTGTACGCCGCACTCTCTATCCCCGCCCCCTCCCTCCTCCCCCGAAGTTCCTCGCGCAATCTTCTGGCTGTCCGACGCGTTCAAAGCCAAGGCCCTGCCCTCGGCGATGGAATGTGGCATGCTCAAGAGGGTCTTAACCTACGCTGCGTCGCTGCGAAGTGTCTCTATCGTAGCCGAAGAGACCGCTCGGCATAGATGCCAGCACCTGCGCAAAGCCCTGCCCCGGGTCTTTCCTCTCAGTGTGCTGTTCATTTCGCTTCCGAAGGCCGATTCGCACACGTCAGCAAAAAAAATCGACGCTGCAGATCGTAACACTCTTTAGAGAGTCGCGTCGAGAGAAAGCTCTCCGTTCCCCGGCGGAGTACGCAACCATAGATGGCCGGGCCCCTACGCGACATCACTGCGCTCATGTACACCCTGCTGCAGATGTCTTTCGATGGTAACCTCGACGCCGCGCACGCCAGCCAAGACGCTGAGGCTCGCTGTCGATATCCACAAGATGGAGGCAGTCACTGAATCGGAAGACTCGCAGGCTGATTCTTCTCCTGGCGTGGGCTTTTCTTTTGACGAGGCACACCTGGCAGCGAGGCGAGCACACCTCGCGTATCCCCTGATGGGGTTGCAGGTGCGCCGGGAGCGACGTTTGTGGTGCGGCTGGCGTTGATGATAGGCGCTGATGGGTACCAGAGTCTGCTGGCGGATGCCTTCTGCACGCTGCAAGAGGCTCGGCCATCACGTCTGGCGTGTGGTGGCAAAAAGAAAAGCAAGTCAGCAAGGCGCCGCAGCGCTCTGTTTCGGGACGCCGTTGCGTGGCTGCATGACGAGAACAGTGCGTCGGCAGCGCACAACCCGCGCAAGGCTGGGGCCAGCTCAAGCATAGAGTGGGCACGGCTCCCTAGACTGGCGGAGGACAAAAGCAGTGCATCCATGGATAGCGCTCCGCTCTGAACCGGGAAGGTCAGCTGGAGCGTCAAGCTGCTCCTCTTTCTGCAGTGCGGCAAGGGTGCTAAAAAATGATGCTCTGATGTCGTGTTGCTCTCCTGGTAGCGATCGCGAGTTCATTGCAATGCTCGTCAGATCTTCCACGCAAGGGGTCCGGCTGCCGGAACATCAACGTGCCAGTGGACAGGCGGCCTTCCTTGAAATGGGTAAGGTGCAACTAACGCGGCGTTCAGAAGGGGCTATTGTGCCATGTCGCCGCCACCGCGGACTCGATCGTATGACAAGGGCACCGTGAATCGCGGCACACTGCGTGTGCGCCCAGCATCAGCAGCCACCGAGAGACACATGAGAGCGCGCAGACACACACGCACGGGGAGAGAGACTCGCCAGGCCCCCACGAGAAGATGAAAATAACTGAAAAAAAACGAGAAGAGTGCACCAGAGCAGTGGCAGACAACAAACGATGTACGTGCGAATCCACACACGCACATAAGCACAAAGGCGTAGACATAACCCAATACAAATGCAGTTGTGCATCTTCGACAAAGGACGGAAGGCAATAATAGGAAGAGCGAAAAAAAGCGTACGAAAGCGATAACCAAAGACAAGGTGCACAGCCGCCGCGTAGGGCCCGAGTGGGTCAATGAAACGGTGATGGGGCGAAGAGAAAAGGTCCCCTAAATGGATCTGCGCATCTGTGTGTCTAGGTCGCACAGATGCTACCGGCACAGAGCTGTTTCAACGGAAGCATGCGTAGATATACAACCGCAGTCGCACTGTGACATAAGGAGAGGTGCGTTAGGCCAAGCACGTTTGAAGGGCAAAAAAGAATCGCTGTGCCATCTTTTTTTCTCGTGCTTGCTCCATCGGCCTGTAGGACGAGTGAGCACATGGTCATCTACGGTGGGCTGGGAGGGAGGGAAGAGAAAAGAGGGGCAAACGAGGAGAAGAACAAACGCACACGCATAAACGCAGAAAGAGATTGTTATAGTAAGAAAAGAGGTACCAGAGGCTGCGCCCGTGGGAAAGGGGGGGTGCCCGCATTAGCTCACGCTGTGGAGCAGTCCCCCTCTCCTTCTTTGATCAAACGCGATCGACAGGTGAGTGTGTGACATACCAAACGAATGCAGCTGGGGAAGATGAGAACGAAAGACGTGTGAGTGTGAGGCCTGAGGCACCTCTCTTCACACGTGCCCTGTTTACGTTAGCTAAGGAGCAGCTTGTGTTGTTGGCTGCCGTGTGCGCCCATCTAGGAGATGGCTTCCACATCAGCCGGGCCACCCCCCTCCTCCTCTTCCGCATCTTTACTAAGCGCTGACAACCCCATGCCCGCAGAGCGACTCAGAAGTGCCACACAGTGCGCAGCGGTGGTGTGAAGCGTGGTGAGAGGGGGAAGAGGAGGAAGGGTTGAGGATGAAGAATGAAAAAAAAGAGTGAGATGGAAGGGAGGAAAGGTAAACCAACGATGTCGTGAGGAGGAAGAAAACGCACACCTACACACACACCTACATATATATATATAGACATACACGCATAGAGACGCAGATGCACAAACATATACAAAAGAACACCCGTTGCACCTCAAACTTCCCAAATCTTTTTCCTTTTTTTGCCCCTTTTAGGAGTGGAGACGATTAAAAAAAAGATAAGAAAAGAAACCTGATTGTAGCACAGTTGTGCAAATACGCGCACGGAGAGGGGGGCGGGAGGATAGAAGGGCACAGGCAGCAACAGAGAAACAGCAAAGGGACACACAAGACGGTCGTGCTCAGAGTCGCTTCATTTTATGCTTTTTTTGCGTTATGTTTAAGTTAGATGCCGCTTTTTTACTTCGCGGCGGCCACCTTCTGTATTTCGTACGCCGTCGATGACTCGTGGTGAGAATGCTGCCCCCTCCCCTCCCCCTCTTCACGGCAACTTTATGAGTCCCCACCCTCAGGAAAGCAAGGGGCCGGTGGGTGTGAAGCACGCTGCGCGCACGCCACGCGCAATGGAATGCGTCGCCATCGCAGAGATTGAGATGCCGGTGAGAAGAATAGCCACCTTCATCGGCAGAGGCAAATCATCCACGCGACCGCCAGGGCGAGAGCCCTTGTAGCCGCTGTAGTTCGCCGCCAGCGAAAGGATGGCGAAGAGGAGCCCCAAGACATATCCTGCGCAAACTTGCGCTACCGTGTGATGGCCCCATGTTACTCGTAAGCCTGTCGCATACAGGCTGTACACCGCCACCAACACCTGCAGCGGCCACACAAGCGATACCGACAGAGGCAGCAGGGACGGTGTGCGAAGGAGTGTCTGATTCACTCCGCGAACGGTGACGGCACTGTCCGTATACCGCTGCAGGGCATAGGTAGTTGTCAAGAACAGGAACGATAGGCTGGTCGCGTGGTTGCTCGGCATACCTGGGCTCGCTTTCAAAGCCCCGGAGGGCCTGGGCAGCTTTATGGCGCGCTTGAGCCCCTTGCTGATCGCGGCCGCGATGCATGCGCAGCTGGTCAGGTAAGAAACAACAACAGTGCTGGGAAAGTACTGCATCGAGTAGGCATTCACAAGCAGCACCACGCCGACAACACCAAAGTTGCCGTACCTGTCCACATAATAGCTCACGCAGGGGAGCGACATTATTTCGGACGCACTGGAAAACAAAGCGAGGAGGAGGAGGATGGGGTAGATCACAGCTGACCGGAGGAGAGGAAGGCGCTGAGCGCTTGAATGGCGTTTTCTTCCTCTTTGTGGCTTTCTTTTCGTGTTTCCTCTTCAGCACGGCGTGACCCAGAGGAGGGAGGAATGGGAAGGTGGAGGGTGAGAGGGAGGCGCTTTGTGTAGACAACGATGTGTGGGGAACCTTTTATTCTTGGTGTCTTTCTTCAGGAACACTGACACGTGATACGCGTCGCGGTTCACTGCCCGGATCGAATAGGTGTGAGTGTCCCATATATCGGCGTGTGTAGACAAAATAGAGGCACAGAAAAATCGGTGGGATAGGGTGGAAGCAGAGGGGTAACCGAGACAAAATAGCGGCTCTTTCCATCACGCTGTGCCCATTCGATCACGAGCAGATCCGCGAAGATACGCATATAGCTGTCACTGCTCATCTGCCTCCGCGGGTGCGTGTGTGTGTCTTTGTGTGTGTGTGCGTAAATCCTTACCCCCTCTGGACGAGCTGTCCGCCATCGAACCAGGCCATGCCTCGAGCGGGCGCTTCCCCCGCCCCTCCACCTCCTCCATCACACGCGTACATGCAGCGCGAGCTCGGCTAGCCTGCACCCCTCGATCCAAGCGATCCGCGCCCAGAATCCTGCTCGCGGGCGGAGGCAGTGGTATCTCTCTCTTGGAAGTGAAAATGAAAAAGGGGATGCTCGTGCAGTGGCGTAAGTCCGTGACCAAGACCGCGACTCGTGAAGTTGGCTGCGACGCCGTGCACCAAAGAGAGAGTACACTGTCTAAGGGCCACTCAGCTCCACGAAATGCTCTCGTACTCAGTGTCTTACCCTTCAGAGGGTGAAGGGCAGTGCCGCCTGAGTGAAGCTTTTGTCTGCAGAGGATATGAGGAGCGTGGGGTTATCCGCGACGGAGGCGTGGTGCATACCAGGCGGCTCGATGTGCTTCACGCTCAGCGGGTCTATCACAAGAAAGAAGAGGGCTGCGAACAAGCCCCCCCCCGTGACATACGAAATGAAAGCATGGCCGTCATTGTATTTCCCATTCTTGCGGAAAGCACAGGCGTGACTATCGTCTAGGAAGTCCATGGCGTAGCAAGTGCGGCCTACGGCAACGTTTGACCTGTATCAGTCCCGTCATCTACAGGGTCAAGCGCACGAGCGCGATCCCATAAGCGTGGCTCTTGTCGTGGTACCTGGATGACTCCGGAATTCCGTGTCGAGGAGGGGGAAGGAGTGCTGTTCAAGGGCCTCAACAGTTGAGCGGTGAGGGCAGAGGCCAGGCGACTGAGGCCGGTACCTCTCCTCCACATGATCGCGCAGACGTCGCGAGATGGCTTGCTCAGGTATCTTAAGCCGCCTGCCGCTCAGTGTCCCAGGGGCAGCAGGACGCAGAGCCACTACCAGCATTGTACGACCGCAGGAGGAGCATAGCAAGCCTCTCTTCCCATACAGCAGGGGCCGCCGCCCGTGACGACGCTCTCAGCTGCAGACGCTCAGAAGCGCCTTCTTGTCTCTTGCAGCAGTAGGACGCTGATGCTCTCACCATGAAGTTTCTCTACGCCTGATACGCAGCAGAGGTGGGAAGAGTAGCAGGCAAACAAAGGAGCGTGCAGGCGGCAGGGAAGATGGTGAGCATACCACAGAGACAGGGGGGAGAGAGGTTGGACCAGTGGCTGGACTCGCCAGGGGTGGAAGAAGGGGAGGGCTTCGCCGGCCATCCTCGCCTTGTAGGCCGCTACCACCGCTAATAGCATTGCCCAACCCTCCTCACCGTCTGCGGCGCGAAAAAAAAAAGAGCCGAGGAAGCGCGCACAAGCGTCGGCGTTGATGTGCTGCAATGACTCCCCTTCAGTGTGCCCACACCCACAGGAACAACCAAAGGGCAGAGGAGAGCCTCGCAGAAGGGCAAGGCGGAAGGGAAGGGAGAGAGGGACGTTGACTGTGCGCGTGCACATTAATGGGCCTCTTTTTCTTGTTTTCGGTCCGTGGAGTGGGGAAGGGGGAGGGAAGGGGAGGGGCCTTAGGAGACACACACACACACAAAGGAGGAAGGGAGAGCCCGAGGGACAGGGATACAGGCAGCGTCACCCTGCGTCGCGCAAGAATGGCAACGACACCGGCGCGGCCTTTGCCGATGGGCATCCTGTCACTGCCTCCGTTGCTCGCCTGCTTTGACGTGCGCAGGAGACAGCCCACGGAGGAAAAGAAAAAAGCTGGAGAGAGAAAGGAATGCGGGAGGGTGTCGGTGAAGGCAGTCGGCGTACGCTCACTTACACATGCAGAAAGCTTTTTAAAAAAAGGAAAAAAAGGAGCTGCTAAACAGCTTCCGCGGCACACGTTCGCGTGTGCGTGGCGAACGTGCAGTACACAACACGAGCCCTCAATGCCCTTACTCTAAGTCTCCGTTAACGATCCTCTGTCGCGGATGACAGCATCACCCCGCCGCGCCCTAGAAGCGGAAGCGGTAGCGAATAATGGGCACATCAACGTCCTCTTCGTCGCCAATCATTCCCGTGACGATGAGGTCAACATAGTCGATACCGTCCCCGATTGTTTCGCCCTTCTCCTGCGCAACTTCGGAGACACGCTTCTCCTTGTCCTTTGCCTTCCCGCCAAACTCTGTGTAGATCATCTTTCCACTCTTGAGCGCGATCATGAACACCTCGAGCTCGTAGCGGTCGAACAGCAGCTGCACCAGCTCCCTGACAAGTATGTCACGACCCTCCGAGACGTCGAGGCGGTCCCAGATACCCCATCGCAGCTTCCTGCCGCTCGGCAGCGCATATGAACGACTCTGCGCGACAATGGGGTCTGAAAAGGCAATGAATGGAAGAGCGATATTCACGAAGGCGCATCTGAAGAGCGTTGCGAGCTTCTCCGGCTCTTCGTCCTCCTCGAGGTAGAACTTGCTGCGGCTGCCGTCCCTTCCGTCAGCTGCACATGCACGCGCGTGGTGGTACTGTATGAGCAAGTACTTCAGCATCTCAAAGCCCACGAGCCCCGTGACGAGAGATGTCGTTGTCACCATGGCGGGGATGATGTTCCCTGCGATGCGCTTTGTCTGATTGAAGTCGGCCACGGGGATGTTGTACGCCCGCGCACGCAAGTTGGAGCAGTATGTGATAAACTGCACGTGGTGGTTTGTGATGTCATCCTTGTCGAACTCCTCGGCCCTCATACGCCGAGCGCCGAAGTGGGCAGCCGGGGGCAACTGCTCCACTGTCAGCCCACACGACGACGACGTCTTTTGCGACGTCTGAGAATCAGACGTCGCGAAGACAGCGTGGCGCGGCACAAAGTCGGGCACCGTCACGGCCGCCGCCTGCCGTGCCGTTTCCTCCATGGAAAGTGAAAAGCGCGGCAGCTGATATACTGCCGCAAAGAGGAAGGCGCTGTGGTAGATAAATTGCGCGTCCTGCTCCGAGTGGGCATCGAATTCCTGCGGCGTCGGCGGCTTCTTTGCTCCGCTCCAGAACAGCTGCCCGTCCTCGTTGCGCTTGTCAAGCGGGATGTTGTGCAGGAGCTGGCGGAAGCCATCGTTGAAGTGCTCCTGGTAGAGAAGGCGCGCAAGTCGCACGCAGTCCTGCTCAGTCTTTGGCCACCGGCCCAGCGCGTCGTTCACGTTCTGCACAATCGTATCAGCCGCAGCCGGGTCACCGCGCAGATTGTTCGTGAAGGCGATCGGGTCGTCCAGGTACTGGTTCACGTCCGCTGGCACGCTGACGAAGAGCAAGTGAAACAGGTCTCGGGCCCACTGAATCGTGTGCTCGATCGCGTTTGGAAAGTTCTTGAGCGTGCACAGCGGGATGCCCTTCTCTGGAGGGTCGTAGCTGCTGTTGTAGCTCTCCGTCACAAACGGGATGACGGGCTGCATGTTGCATTTCGTGCCAAGCGTGCCGCTCTCCAGCAGCGGCTTCTGATAAAACAGGCAGCGGCTGTCCACGTACTTGCGACTCGTGACGTTGTCCAGCGCATTAAGGATGACCGTCTGTTGTGCCCAAAAGTCCTCGTTGAAGACTGCCTCGGTCTCTGGCGACATCTTCGCCTCGTACGGCGTTATCTTCACCTCGGAGTTGATGTGGCCAGCCGCCTCCGCCGCCACGACGGATTTTGGCCGACCGATATGGTGATTGCGGAAGAGAAACTGCCGAGACAGATTGCTCATCTCAATCGCGTCCATGTCCGTGATGGTCACCTCGCCCAGTCCCATCAGTGCGACGTTCTTGATGAGCTCGCAGCCAAGGGCGCCAGCTCCGACGATGAACGCCTTCTGCTGCCGCAAGTACTGCTGAAAAGCGTGGCCGAGCACCGCCTCTTGGCCAGCGTACCGCGACGGCGCCGGCGGCGCATCAGGAAACACCGCCGCTGAGGAGGACAGCATCGACGCAGAGACGGTCTTTCCTCCGTACTGCCACGCCTGCAGCACCTCACGAGCGTCGTAGTACATCCATTGATGCACTGGCGTGAACTTCCCACTGCACACCTTCAGCACCTCCTGCGCTGCCATGCCGCCGATGAAGCACGCCATCGGGTTGAGGTCACCAGCAAAGGCAGGGAGCAGCGTGCGCATGAGGGGCGCCTCTGCGTCTGCGTTGATAGTCTGCGCCGCCTTCACGAC
Organism: Leishmania martiniquensis; assembly: GCF_017916325.1. Lineage (NCBI taxonomy): Eukaryota > Euglenozoa > Kinetoplastea > Trypanosomatida > Trypanosomatidae > Leishmania > Leishmania martiniquensis. The sequence continues at coordinate 259,538 of NC_090158.1, forward strand.
AGCTTCTACTTCAGCTGGTGACCTCGGCGCGTGGCCGTGGCGAGCGACGGCCGTGAACATGGCGTGCAGCGTAGTGGCTGCCCCGCTCTTCTCTTCTTTGTCGAAGATCACGAGACACTCGGGGTTGTGGAGACTCTCAGCCAGCGTTCTGTAGTGCTCCTTGCGCTTCTTCTTGGTGGTGTGCAGGTAGGCGGTTGTCCCGACGTCGATAGAAGCGTCACCGCTGACAAGGTCAGCAATGCCTTTCAGGCGCACCATGTGCGGCGAGATGACCTCCGCCACCTCAAATAACTTCCACGCTGACGGCGTTGCCGGCTCCGTCGTGTTCGCCTGCGGTAGCGCAGGGAGACCTGTGAGGTACACCCTACTACCCACCTCGCACTCGTGATTCTTTTCTTCGTGCAATGTGACAAGGCCATCCGACGACAACGCCGTCACCACGCACGTGACGGTGTCCTCTCCATCTGTGTCCACAATGTCCAGCGATTCGCCGCCGTCCACAAAGATACAGCCGCACAAGCCGCGGCTCTCGCAGCTGATAAACTTCACGTTGTTTTGCCGCGCTACATCGTTCGCTGCCGCTAGGGTAGACGTGTAGGCGTTTGTATAGATTACTACATGCACTGCGGGGATGTGCGAGAGCGGATCGCCGCTGACAGAGGAGACCTCGACGAAGCGGTTCAGCTCCTTGGCAGCCTGTGCCACAGCGGCGCCGCGCGACTTCCCCACATCATCCGGTCGCAAAAAGAAGTTTGTGCCGAGATCCTCGATGGCAACCACAACGTCGTCTAGCACCTTGACGCTCTTCACGCCCGTGAGGACAACGTTTTTGATGATCTCCGCGCCGAGGCCAGCGGCACCGACCACAAGCACATGCGTCAAGCCATACTTCGCCTGCGTCTCCGACCCCACCACGTATTCTTGGCGGTTGTACAGCTGCCGCTTTTGCTCGTCTTCGGACAGCATAGCGACTTCTGCGTGGCCCACGTGCCTGAGTGTGGACGCGCGATCGTGCGTCAGCGCCAGTAGCCCAGAGGCAGAGAAAAGTGCTCGTGCCCAATGCCACGTAGGCTCGCTAAGGACGTGGGAGAGAGGAGGCCGGGTGGGCGGGTGGGTAAGAGAGCGGGCGCGAGAGGAAGCGTTCGAGCGAGGTACTTATAGGGCACCAACAACATCCACAACACGGCGAGCCAACAGACACAATGGGAAATAAAAAGAGCAATACACACCCGAGAGAAGGACGGGAAGATCAATACAAAATAAATTCGCAGCAAATAGGGAGACTGAGGAGTGATACCAACGCGATGCACGCACACGCGCACACACACAAGCACACGCGAGGAGGAAGAACAAAAAAAAACAGAGATGCCGTGAGGGGTGGATGGGAAGCAGAGAGAGAGAGTCGTGGGGAGGGGGAAAAAGAAGCCAGATAAAGGCTACTGCGTACATGGGACGAAGTGAAGGTGGCGCTCATGGCGCTTCTCTCTGCCACCGAGCCCCCCCCACCCCACGCCCCTGCCCCTCATGTCCGTGTCGTTTCCAGTGTGTTCTTGCGCCGGTACGGTGCCGTGGAGCGCGCACTTTGGAAGGAGGCGAGCCAGCATGTGAAAAAAAAGGAAGCAGCGTAACCGCTACGGCAGGGGCATCGCCATCACAGGTGGCAGGACACGAGGGAGAGGAGCGCGCGTTTTCGCTGTCATTGACGCACCTTCTTTTTTCCTCTCTTCTCCGAGGCGCGAACGCTTGCGCTTCGTCAGATGACACGCCCGCACGCTAGCAATCCGAATCGTGCGCCCCACTGCTGAAGTACGCTGAGGTTGCTCTTTGTTGGCTTTTTCTGACGGTTTCATGAGCACGTTCCTCTCTGCCATGCGGCACGTTAACAGCGCACCCCGAAGCCCGTCGAAGACACAAGCGCGTGGTGCAAAGCAGCCAGGCAAACACATGCTACAGCGACTCACCGCTTCAATGACGTGGGCGCAGCCTCGGCCTTATACTCTACCGACCCACCGACGCTTCGCAGGTCACCCCCTACAGCTGCACCTCCCCATCCTGTTGGGCGCCAGCTGGCGCATCCCTCTTTGGATGTCCTGGGCTCCCCTTCACCAATGGGCACAGTGAGGGGAGGGCGACACGCGCTTGGCTCACGCCAAGGCTTCCCCAAGCATATGGGTACCAGAGCCCCACCCACTGCCATTCGACTGTCCGACGAAAGGGCGCGTAGAAAAGGACTGCTGGAATCGCCATCTATACATCGCCGAGACCTCCTCATGCTGTAGGAGCTTGATGCGGCCGCCACAAAGCCAAAGTGCTCCGCATCACTCCAGGGCGCGCGCTGATGATGCTGGTAGACGAAAGCGAGAGGCGAAAAGAAGTCTTCGAAGAGGAGAGAAGGGCTCACGAAGAGGAATCGCTGAAGAGATGAAGGAGGACGACCGAGAATAGACGTTGAGGGTGGGTTTGCGCTGCGCTTCTCTACAGCAACCCCCCCACCCCTCCCCTTCACTCCCACAGCTCGCTCTAAATGCACGTGCGCTGCGTCGTACACAACTTCGCTACACCGCTGCCGGCACAGCGACTCTTCATCGCCAGTTCCCTTAAGTTCAGCTCAGCGCAAGAGCAGTCATGTATGCTTGCCAACATGTGAATCAGCCAAAGAAGGGGGTTGCGCCTCAGGAGTCGGTGCGCCTTCTGATCTTCCTCCTCTTCTCTCCCCCTCCTCTTTCCTTCAGGGGGAAGGAGGGGGGTTGTGCTGGTCTGCTGTGAGCAGCGCACGCCTTGAAACAGCTCCTAGACGCATGCAGCTCGCACCTCCGTAGAAGGCCATGCGGGGGGGGCGCGACCGTATGATCTGTGCACCCACAAAGCGGAAGCTTGTCTGTTTATAGCTTTTGAAGAGCACCTCCATGCGAGTGTGGCTGGCTGAGACTCCTGCCTGCGCCAACCTATTCAACGCCTGCGTGTGGCCTCGGTGCTCATGCACTTTATCGTCCTGCGTCCATATGAAGCTGGCAGCTTCACCAAATACGCACTCGACGCGCTGAAGCGCGAGCGTACCACGACCGAGAACGAGGAGAAAAAGAGAGAAAAAGGGAGCGATCCGAAGAGAAGAGGGGTACCCGATGAGTGAGTCAAGACGAAAGAAACAAAAGATAGAGAGAGGGGAGAGGGGGGGCAGCCCCTCTATTCCCCCTCTCCCCTCTCTCCCGTAAGCGAACAAAGAGAAGCGAAGAGTGTGTGAGGGAGTGAAGACGCAACGCCCGCAACAGGAAAGACCGACAGAGGCCTCTTTGCCAGCATCAAGAAGAGGAAGTGGGATAAACATAGAGACAAAGAAACGTTACTGGGAACTAAAACTCAGGCCGCGACGTCTTGTGAAAGCTGATGATGCCGCCCCCCTTGGCCCCAGCACAGGAGAGACTGGCGTGTCGCCACCATTGCACAAGCGGAGGAAGGTGGGAATGCGTGGTACGCGACCTAAAGGTCGGGGGGGAAGAGAGGTGAGCGTAACGGGAGGAAGAAAGAGGGGGGACGAAGAGAGAGAGGGAGGAGAAGTGTGTGTGTAGGGGGGGCCAAGCTTCATGGAGACAGCGACCTCTCTGCAAAGCGTCCGCCCCTTTTCCTTTATCCACATAGGTCTCTTCGGCGCTTCCCTCCCCCACTCGCACCTTTTTCCCTAAAGCCTATAAGCATATAGAGGGCCAAACGATGAGCAAGAGGAAAGCGTATGTGCTTGCATACGCGCGCTTTCGCCACACTGCCAAAACTGAAGAAGACATAAAGTTGCCGTAGTCGCTGTGCATGTGGGAGAGGGTGGAGGTGGGTGGGGCATACCAAAACGCGCAAGGAGGGGAAGATGGTGAGTGAGATGGAGAAGTGGATGGGAAAGGAAGAGGTAATAACGGTGACATGTTGCTCTAAATGCCTTCACTGACGCGCAAGGGCATGAACGAGGCACGGAGAAGCTGCACAGATACAAGCACGCCCGGAGACGGGCGAGGGCAGAAGCGATATATCTGCCGCATGCAATACACACACACACACATATATATAAGGGAAAATCAAGCATGCGCAAGGTGAAAGTGAACGGCGAGCAACAAGAGCGGCACCAATATAAACTTCCGCCTCTTCAGGGTAAAGCGCAGACAGAAGACACACACACACACCATACACCCAAAGGAGGGAGAGAGAAACGATCAGACGCATCAGGAAGCGAAAAGGCGAGAGCATTTCGTGAAAAAAGGGGGGCGTTTGTGTTGAGGGAGGGAGGGGGGTGGAGAGAGGAAAGAAGGGGGAGAGGGGGACTGGCCGGCAGAAAGCGAAAAAGAGCAGCGGCTTCTCAGATGGAGTCAACCGTCAACGTTCCATCGCACTCTCGTCTCCCTCCTCCCTCCCTTGGTGTTTCTCACCCATGGCACACTACACGATTTACCGTTCTGTGCTCGCGTGCCAAAGCGCGGCTGTGCCGTCTTCATTGAAGTCGAGAGAGTGGGGCACAGCGAGCCGGAAAAAAAGGGGAGCAAAGCGAGAGACAACACATACACAGCAAGTACTTTCCGTCTCCGCCTCACTCTTCCCTACCCATCATCTGCCTACGAAAGCCCTTAGCGTGCAGTGAAGGTAACGAGAGGCGTCTGTGTCAGAGAGGGGGGAGGGAGGGGGCGGAGTGGAGCACTCGCCTGCAAGACAAATATAAGCGACAGCATACTAATAGGCGTGGGAGCGCTGTTGAGCTAAACCAAAAAAAGGGAGAGCAAAGAAAGAAAAGGGGAAAATTCAGAAGCGCACGCGTTCATCAGGAGAAGAGGAGGTGGAGTTGCAAGCAAGGAAGCATGCGAAAGAGAGAGGAAGACGAGTGAGGAGGAGTGGGGGGCGTTCCACGGCGACCTGAAAGGACGGTTCTCATTGTGTTAAGAGGACGGCGGCCACGAGAAGCGTCGTGAGGCGCAATACCGCAGAAGTGGAAAGTGGAGTGGGGAGGGGGTGAGTAAGCAGGTGGGCTGAATGACAGAGAGTGACGCAGCAAACAAGAGGAAGAGAGTGTCACAGCGCCAGAGGTGCGAAGCGAGACGTGATGTTGGGCACGTGCCCGCACAGGGTAAGTGAAACGACTCGCTAAAAGGTGGAGGGAGAGAGAGACCCCCCTTCCACACACACACACACCTGCCGCCCCTCCCCTCCCTCCCTCTTCTTCCCCCCTTGTTTTCTGGTGCTCTCTCAATTCAACCTATGTACCCCTTGGTGCCGCCACGATGGCACCCGCAGTGTGGCTGCCTCGCGCTAGTCCAGCAGAGCCGCGCTCGACCTCACCTCTTCATCACCTTCTTGTGGCGCTCTCGAACGCTCTGGAGCTCTCGGAGTACCTCGTACCTCCGCGAGCGCCTCTCGTCGCGCTTACTGCGCAGCATTTCAAGCTCCCCCTCATCCTTTTCCAAGCCCTGCCGGTATTCCTTTGTCTTGCTGGCAGCTATGGTCTTCTCCATCTCTAAAAGCTTCCGTGCCGCGGCCTCGCGCTCCTTCTTTTCTTCATCGGCCACGCGGCGAAGTTCGTCCACCTCTTGCTGGCGTCGCTCCCGATACTGCCGAAGCACCTCGCTGGCGTTCATCACCTCATAGATCCTCGCCCGACGATCTTCGGCCTCGTGAAGGCGCGCCGCCCGAGACTCATAGCTCAACTCATACTTCGCTACGGCAGCGGCCTTTTCGTCCGTCAGCACCTCAACAGCCTTCAACTCCTCCTTTGCCGCTTGCTCTCGCGCCTTCGACTGTTCGAGAATCCTCTGGAACTCTGCGGCGTCGGCGGCGTCGCTCTTCTTTGCGCTTCGCAGCTTCGCGTAGTGCAGCTCGTAGGCCTCATATTTTTTGTAGAACATGAAGCGACGGAAGGTGCGCTGAATGATGATCGCGGCACGGTCCTTAAAGATCTCCTGCATGCGTAGACGCGTCTTTTCGAGAGACTTCCTCAGCGCCTTTGTCTGCCGCTCCAGCTGCTGCGCTGCCTCCTGCTTGGACCGCAGCGTTTGACGGAGGCAATCCAGATTCTGCCGCTGAATGCGCACGGCGTTGTCAAGGGCGCCAGCTTGAGACGCCATGCCGTTGTGCACCATCGCTTGGTCGTTCATCTTCACTAGCGTGACCAAGTTGCGGGCCCTGCTGCTCCACTGCAGCGTCGCCAAGGTGTCAGCGTAGTTCTTCACGAGCGGGCTGAGTGTGGCCACCATGGTCGTACGAGCGTTGCCGCCAATGCTGTCGCTCAGAAGCCACGTCAGAACGCTGTCGCGAAACGGCACCTGCGGAAGGGGCCGCTCCTGGTAGTACTTCCCCGTGATCTCGGCCTCCGCCATTTCCACCAGCATGTTCTGCCGCTCTGTGAGGTTGTCGATGACACGACGGAGTGCCAGTAGCGAGGTGTTGATGGCCGCCGACTCCTTCACATAGTCCTGAAAGCCGCCGCGCTCGGAGCCGGCGAGATCGACCAGGTTGATGCGACCCGCCTGCGTCTTGAAGGAGGGGAGGGCGTATTTGTTGCTGCCAGGAACCACCTTCTCCTGCAGCACCGTCAGCTGGAAGATTGCGTGGCTGCGACTCGACTGGTTGTGCACTGCTGTCGCGCACGTCGTGCGGTGCTGTGAGCCGCGCTCAAGCAACGTGCAGCACTGTGCCCAGTTCTCTACCTCGTACTTGGTGACGCCCTCCACGAAGGGGCCGCTGTACGGATCCTGCCGGATGCGCGCATCCTGTAGACGCTCGTTGCCGCGGGTGTGGCGCAGCGCGGGGTCGAGCAAGTCGCGCACGCGTTCCATGTAGATCTCGACAAAGCTTACCTCGACGCGAAATTTTGTGCAATCGCGCGGCTGCTTTGTCTTTGCTTCCTCCTCCATGCGCTCCTTCAGAATAGCAAAGATGTCGTTGGACACACGCGGAATGATGCCCTCCTCCCCGTCACCACCACATGAAGCGTTCGGGTCGTACAAGCCCATCATCGTGTAGGTCTTACCGCTGCCGGTGTGACCGTACGTGAGGATGCAGCTGTTGAAGCCGTTGAAGACGTGTGGAACAAGGTCCTTGGCAATGAGATTGTACACATCTCGCTGAGTAGCGTATGTCTTATGCTTTGTATCCTGGAACGTGTGCACAATGTGGTGCGTCGGCGGGATCGACCAGAGCGACGCGTCGAACTCGAACTGTGCCTTTGGACTCCAGCCGTCCTTCGGATCCAGCAAGATGGTCTTGGTGTTCGTCATCTCCACGACGGAGCGACGCTCCTGGCCCTCCATCTCGGCCAGCTCCTCTCTGATAAAGGGCCGTACACGCGCCACCACGCGGAAAGACGTGATCTCAGAGACGCGATTCTTGAAAGCCTCGGTGCCCTCCGAGGCATCCGCGGAGGTGAGATTGCGGTCCGGGTCCTGATATCGAGGCTTCGAAAGCGAGCGCTGAGCCCTTGGCGCACTCTGCGTCGGCGTCCTGGCACGAGCGGGCGGTGTCGCGCGATTCGGCGTGCCACCTCGGGTGCGCATTGTCCTAGCTTGGCTCGAGCTGCGCGAGTTGCGCGATTTGCGCGGCTTTGGTGCCTGAATTAGCTTCGGCTCGCCGTTGAGCACCATTGTCGTTGCAGCGTCCGTGTACGCCCACGTATTCTGCTTTCACGACACCTCACCCTTTCTTCTTGGGGCTGCTCCGTGGAAGAGGGAGTGGGGGAGAGATGCCCCCGACGAGAAAAGAACGCCAGACAGTGAAAGGGGGTGACGAGGTGAGGCACACGTATGCGGTGCGTGTCTTTAAGATGGATAACGGAACGCAATGGGCTCTAGCAACGACACACGCACGTATGCATATATATATATATATATAATATAATAATCTGCGGCAGGGGACGCGAAAATTGACCCCAAGGCCTTGAGAGACCGCTACGACCTAATCGAGGGAGTGGGGTGGGAGGGAAGGACCGGCGGGCACAGCGATGAGCGGCAAACCAACGCTGAAAGCAGAGGGGGGATGCCGGCGAAACAGTGATAAGCGGCGGGAGGGGGTGTCAACTGCGGGTACGAGAGAGAACGCCGAGACCCAAAGACACACTGAAAGAGACCGCCACAGCGCCCGATGTGGCAGAGCACGCAACGAACCAAAGCTTCAATGCGCCACCACACCTCCGCAATCCTCAAGAGACGAGCGCGCAGGGGAAAAAAAGGTACGGGAGAATGGGGAAGAGAGAGAGGGAGGGAGGGATGCTTCCGTATCCGCAGGGCAGGCAGGTGAAAGGAGCAGAGGTGCGACGAACGCTGACGCGCCTCTCCTGCAGTGCGACCGCAACCTCGTTTCGCTTTCTTTTCGTCCGGGTTTATCAAGAGGAGATGGGAGAGGAAGGACGAGGGGTGCGGGTGGCAGAAACAACGAGGGACTCGAGCAGTGCCTAATGCAGCTACACCATGAGCATGCGCGCTGGAACGGCAGGCGGTGACACAGGCGAAGAGAAATAGAGGGGCAGGCGAAGGGAAGAGCAGAGAGTGAACGGGCTAGTGCGATGAGCGGTGCGCGTGAGTGGGCTCAAATGGCAGCAAGACATGCGAAGGGTACAGGGAAGCCATGGGGCGGCCCAGGCCGTCACAGAAGACCACAGCGCCACAGATCTCTCCCCCCCCGCCTTGTACACGCCACCGCCAAGGTTGGGGGAGGTGTCCCCGTCGCGTTAGAAGGCGTGCTGCCACCACCACCCTCCCCGGTGACCGCGGCTGCCAATGGCGTGTCTTCTGCCCACCCACGTACACCATTTTCTATATATATATATATATATGTATATATATGTATGTGGGGGGAGCAACGAACCCTCGATCAGCGCACACAACGCTGCCTTGGCGCGATGCGGCCCGTTGATGTCGGTGCGCACCGCGATGCATTGTCCATAGCCTGACTTTGCTCATGCGGTACTAATCAACAAGATGCTCCACTGTTGGTGGCGCTCATGGAAATTGTAGTTAATCAGAGGCAAAGCTATGTACAGGGAGAGGCAGTCGCGCATGCGTGCGCGCACGGCTGGCCAAAACGTCGCTTGTGTGGAATCCGCTACACGTCCACTGCTGCTGGCATTGCCACCTCACCTTCCATCCGCAACCAAGCACTGCAGAGGGCAGGAGGGTGGCGATGGAAGGGGAAGCACGGCGGCCGGCCAATCGCCATCACCAGCGGCTTGCACGTGTCCTGTGCGCGGACGGCTCCTCACAAGTGCGAAGGAGCAACCGCTACAGCCTACAGGTACGCACTGATATGCATATATACATATATATATATGTATATGTACGCATGCATGGCTGCATAGCGGTGTTTGTTTCCATCTACCGTGGCTCGCGCTACATGTGCATCCACTACGGAAAAAAAGGGACAGGGGAGAAGGAGGAGCACCACGCAATACGGCGGTCACACAGAGAGACACAAAATGGGCGCGAATAAAGGAGGTGGCGTACGTATACGTTGTGTGTTCGCGGCATTTCATGCAGCCGTGGCAGGCCACTCTTCGCCAAAGATGCTCACACGCATCAAAAACAGACGCACGGCAGGGTCTGCGATGGGTTCCGCAGGCGTTCACTACTTACGCTTGCCCCCTTTGCCCGTTGTGAGCGGAAAGATCGGATCTGCACTAAGGTCTATGGGCAGCAGCGGACTCGTTTGGATGTCCTCCAGCTCAGCCAGGCGCTCCGCCGTGCACATGGATAGCGGGCCGCGGTTGCACGCCGCGTCGATCGCTTCGAGAAACAGCGCTGCATAGAGCTCAATCCATGCACCGCGCTCTGCCGCCAGCTCTGTCTCTCGCTGCATGCACACGGCGGCCTTCTCAGCTGTCTCCAACGCTGCCGCAGTTTTCGGGGTGGCCTGAATGGCGCTAAAGCTCAGCAGCTCCTCTGTCGGGATCGCGTCTAGCACCACACGCTGCGCCTTGGTGAGTTCGGTTACAGTCGCACCTTCGGCACGGTCGACCGTTGCTGCGGCCCCACCCTTACCTCGTGCTGACGTGGTTCGCTTTCTGCCGCTGACACTTCGCGGGCGATTGGCAGTAGTGCCAGAGGACAAAGCGCCTGCAGCTTCTCTGCCACCTGCTGTGCCGTGGAAAGCAGCAGTGCCACTGGCCTCAGCAAAGGCCCGCATGAAGGGTGTCGCAGCGACGGCTAGCTTCTGCCCAAGCAGATTCTCGCACTCTCTTTCCAGCATCGCGGCACGGCGACGTTGTAGGCTGTCGGCGAGGTCTGAGGCGGCTTGCGCCAGGAGCGTCGGCAGCGGCAGCGTCTTCGGGTTCACATCTTCGTTCCCCCCGCCACGGCTGCGATGATTCCGAGATGCTCGAGCGGCGCGCAGGAGGGCGAAAAGGGCCTCAAAGAACGTCTGCCGCGTCGGCGCATCGCGCACCGCCATCATCTGTTGCACCAGCAAGAGTAAAGAGCCGTCCCATTTGGCTGGGCCCAAGGCGGTCGTCGTGATGTTTGCGGCCGGTGCCGTTGTCTCCACCTTAGGTGGTGGAAACGGTGCTGGCAAGGCCGCACAGGCCGCAGAGGGTCGTGCCCGCGCCTCGAAGGAAGGTGCGGTGGAGGCAGCCGTCGAATGCTTCAGAGCTGCGTCCGTCTCGGCCTTCTTTGGCCTACCTAATCTGCGGCAAGTCTCTTGCACCACGGCGTACAGCTCCTCCAACTTGTCGTACACGGCAGTCGCGTAGGGAATGTGGTCAAAGGTGAGCCGGTTGGCGAGGTTCCACGCGTCCTCCTGTGCCTGCCGCAGTTTCCGCTCGGCCTCCGCGGCGGCGTTGGCCGCCAAGTCCAGGGCATCGATACGCTTTGACAAGTCGGAGCCTTCGATAGCGTTCACGTCCATGCTGATCTTCTGCGCCAGTCTCCGCTGTGCATCCAGCATCACTTTGGCCTCGATGGCCTCCGCCACCGGCGCGGCGAGCCACTCCAGGGCCGGGCTGTCGCTCTGGATGAGTGCACGCAGGCGCACAAAGATACGGTTCGGCGCCGGCGGTACCGTGAGTAGCTCATAGGTGTGCTGAAACAGGCCAGCACGAGTCGCGCGTACTGCAAAGGCGAAGGTGCCTTGTTCTTCCGGTAGCACAACGCCATTCATTGGGGAGGAGAGGAAGAAAAAGTTGTCGCGTGCAGCGCGCTGGTGGACGGCGAGAGAGTGTGTAATTATCACGGCAGCGGGGGCGGCCCCACCTTGGACGCTCAGCTGTTGACGGTGCTTCCCACTCGCGCCGTCCTCGTGCACGGTTCCGTCGTCAGCCACCTCTTCAGCCGCGGCAGCAGCTCCCGAGTCTTGGCCAAGGTGCCCAAACTGCTCTTCGACGGGGTCTACTGGTACCCAGCTGAAGTAAATGGTGGTTGTGCCGGTGTTGCAGAGTGTCACAGTGCCCTGTAACAGCTCGTGTGGACGCGTCTGAAAGAACAGGCTGCGTGTTGACAGCTCCATCGACGGACCAGACGTTTGCACACGCTCCTCTTCTTCCTCTCCAGCCTCCGCGCGATTCCGCTGGTGACGCAGCAGAGTACCACACTTGTCCACCTGCAGTGGGTGGAGCGGGGAGGTGGACGCTGCGCGCGTCTCGCCGGTTCGCACCGCGTGGGCGTCGCCGTCGATCGAGTCGGCAGAGATGTCGCAAAGCCGCTCAGACGGGGTGGCGGTGGACACACTGCCTCCGGGTAGGTTTTCCTCATCACCTTCGCCCTCCCCTGAGAGCGCGTCCTCCTCATCAGCACGAGTGCTGTGGTCCTTCACATTGGGCAGAGCCCCGAGGCTGTGCGAATGCGCACCGCCGACAGCTACCTTATTCGAACCCTTGCGCTTCCGTGCGCCAGCGGCTGGCTGAACCGTGCTCGCTATACCACTTGGCGAATCTGAGGTGGGCATCGACGCCCACATTTGCGTCTGCGATGGAGGCGGGTAGTATTCCACGGGCGGTGGTGAGGGCAGCCGCGCGGTGGCCAATCCTTGCCCCTGCGCCTCCATCTCCTCCGCTGAAGCGCGCGGCGCGCGATGCCCGTCGACGTGCAAGAAGACGCGGGGCTGCAGAAAGTGGCCGAGGCGCTCCATCACATATGGTGCAAAGCGGCGCAGCTTCGATTCGTAGTAGGAAACAGCACCACTGCTCTCCGCACCCTCATGAGAGATGCGCGTGTCCTCCGAGTCGGCGATATCCTCGGAGGCTTGGGCCACAGCGGACATCAGTGCTGCTCGCACGCGACTCTGCGCAGCAGCGCGCTGCCGCACTCGCTGCACAGTAGAGTCAAGGAAGGGGTGAGACTCTGTCGCGCCTCGCGCTGCCTCTACGTCTCCTTCAGACACGACGCGCGTGTAGATCATGTGATCATCCGGTAGCGCCGCCGGGTTTCGGGCCTCGCTGTAGAGGTAGTACGGGAACCATGTGCGACCAATAGGAACTAGCCGCCTCGCCAATCGTGGGTCTGTGCAGCGCAGCAGGCCCTCCCACGCATGGCTGCCCTCGTTGGCCACCTCGGGCTCCGCCACGGCGAGCAAGCCAAAGTCCTCCCGCTTCGCTCTTGCTGCTGGGGTGGCCCCTGTAAAGGTGCGTGCTGTAGAAGCCCCAACACTCCCGGCAGCTGCGGTTGGGTGCGTCATGGCCACCCTAGACGACGAGGTGGTGGTGAGGGAAGCAAGGCGTTTTTGCATGCGCGCCCACGCTGCCTTTTGTCGCTCCCACAGCGCCAGTGCTTTGGCCTGGCGATTTCGCTCGTCGTACAGATCTGCGGCGGCACGACCAGCATCCGCGGGCCACCGGCTTACCACGTCTGCGCCAGTCTCCATGGTGGGAAGCAGACGATTGCGGTACAAATACAATGACGCCGATAAAGACGGCGTCGAAGCCTCTCAGCGGCGCACCCGAGAGGGGTAAGAGGGGGGGGGAGGGCGCCGTCGCGAGGCGAAAAGGGGCAAAGGAGAAACAAAAAGTGGTTGCGCGCACGTTCGCTGTGCTGTTCTATTGCGTTACGTATAGGGCGCCTTCTATCGGCTGCTGCCACGTGCGACGACGCGTCGAGGACGACAACAACTTTGCTCTCAGGAACTAAGGGGCGAGGAGGGAGAGGAAGGCGTGAGTAGTGGTGGGGAAGGCATCGACGAACGCCGGATGGGGGCGTGAAGAGTCGCAGAGATGGGGCGGGGGGAAGAGCGAATGAAAGGCGGCACATGGGCTGCCGCAGGCCGCTGGCTGCTGAAAAGAGTGGGTAGCGTCGACGAAAAGGGGCGAGTTGGAGAGATGGCCAGTGCAGGCGCGAAGCCTCGAGCAGAGAGAGCTGTACCCCCTCGCCCTTTCGGCTACATACCTACGCCCGTACACCGACCACAAGCAGACTCGTCGCGACGCCCCCTCCTCTCCTTTCTAGGGCACTACCAGTCGCCAGCCATCCGAAATCGTCGTGGTGCCGTCGTTCCTGCTCGTCTCTTGCCGGGCGCCCTCCGAGTGCGCATGCAGCAGGGTGCTCCCTCCCCTCCTTTTTGCGTGCTCCCTTGCCCCCACCCACCTCCCAACCTCACCCAAACCCCCGCACGCACTTGGGGAAGAGGGGAAGGGAGAGGAAATCGCGCCTGCGCTCGTACACGAAGACGCTTCTGCACGTCCTGGAGTGTGGGCCTGAGTGCCGCATCTCTTCAGGCATTCCCGCTGCTAGGAAGAGGTCCATCAGCTCCTTCAGGTGCCTGATGAGCGATCTAATGGCACACGCACACACACACAGACAGACGCACACTTCATGCCATAAACACGGGGAAGAGACAGTGAGTCACGGAGTTGTGAGTATCGGCATCGCAGGCAGACGAGCGACAAGGACGCCGTCGACGAACGCACGCGCGAAAGACGGCTTTTGGAGCGGACAGGCGCACAACGGGCACCATCGGGCACAGCACGAGGAGGAAAGGAATGAGGCGCGATAGACACTTGCATGAGAGCTGCGAGGGCGGATACAGCGCAGTTTACGATGCGGCGCGCTGCTGGGCTTTCCCACAGCCGTTGCAACATCTCTCCCCACATCTTTGCGGCGGCAATACCCCTTCAAATCCACTTTCTCTCGCCACTACCCCACGGCTAGGCGCCCGGTGCACCGCCCCACCGCATCATACACATCTAAGACGTTCCCGGAGTGTATGGTGCCACCACTGAAAGTGGAGATCAGCTGCAGGACGCTGCGCGATCTTCGCGCCTGCTGATTGATGTAGCGCAGAAAGAGGTGAAGTTTCGGGTACACATTCATGTACAGATCGTTCAGCACGCACCGCCGTCGCACCTCGCGCGTCGGGCAGAGCTGCAGCTGCCGGCGCAGATAGTACATGTGATCCTCGACAGCGGCAACCGCGTCCGGTAGCTCGGTCATGAGATGGGCGTAGTGAATCAGAAACAGGAGCACATCCTCCCGCTGCAGCTCCTTGACACCCCACAGCCGACGCCTCTGTTGCGCGTGCTGCACCTCTGCCGGCTTCGCGACAGAGACAAATGGGTTGGGCTCCTTTCCTATCCGCGCACTGCTGTCCACAAAGCGTGGCGCCGTTCCGAAGATGGCGCTTGGGGGCCCCACAATCGCGGAGGCGCCCAGTCCCGGCGGCAGCGGCGGGGATATCGAGCGTGAGCGCGACCCGCGAGCACCCCCTGGCAAGCCACGGAGCAGTAAAGCGTCACAGCGCTGCCCCTCCTTCGCAGTCCAAATCGTATTCGGGCTGATCTGAAAAGAGGCACGACTCTGGGTGGATGCCTGGGTATAGTGCTGGGCGAGATGCAAGACCACGCGCATGCTGTCTTGCACAAAGAGACCACCGAGGCCTTCTGCCTGCTGCACCACGCGGAAGCGGACAGCCGTTGTGCTCTGCTGCGTCGGGAGCAGCGTTACTTCCCGAATGGTGCGGGGCGCACTGGTGAGGGGTGCGCGCGCTGACAGATTGAGCAGAGATGTGGCGCCGCCGTCCTCATCGATGCCTTCCGCCACCGCCCTTCCCACCGGGTGCGCTGTGCCTGCTGCGGCACGCGAAGGGGATGTCGATGCAAGTACGCGGATGGGCGAGGGTTCGAGCGCACCGCCGGCAGACACCCCCGCTTGCGGGTGAAAGGCTGACACGTATGAAGATGACTGCTGCTGCCGCTGAGGAGCAGCCGCGCGACCACAGGTCACTGAGCCACCCCTGGAAGACGTTTCGCCCACAGCGGCCGCTGCTGTCAGCTCCCACATACTCTCTAGCACCAGCTGCCGCCACGCTGCGCCGGTGGAGATACAAACTGCAAGTCGCCCTCGACTACCGCGACGGTGCATGGGGCTCGGTGCGGAAGAACCTGATGCACGAGCACCCTCGGGCGTCGTGTTTGCCGCGCCTGTACGCACCGTCGCGCCGGCGCGCCGCATTTTCTCACTGAGCTCTGTTGCCTCCTCCAGCAATTCCACTTCCATGGCGGGGAACACGTTCCAGTAGGCTGGGTGCGTCCGCTCCAGAATACCCTGCGCAACCGTCCGCAGCCGGCGCAGCGTCGCCTGCGAGAGCTGGCCTCGCATCACGTTGCCCTCCAGACGCGCGCGAGTATCGAGGCTGCCCAACGCGTAGGAGAGTGCGAACACATTCAGTGCCTCTAGCGCAGTCAGCCGTGTAGGTAGCGGAGCAGGGGACGGCGAGGAAGGGTAAGCCGAACCGCGCAGTATCAGCTCGATCAGAGTGGCCAGGAGGCTGCTATCACGCAATAGCAACGCTGCGACGCGCGATGGATCGGACAAGAGTAGCCACCTCCAACATAGGATAGCGGAGACACCAAACACGTGCATCTGCGCCCCACGCCAGCGTAGCATCTCCACCAATGATGCCATAAAGACGGGCACAGGAGCCGAGAAAGAAGGCGCCGCCAACTTCTCGGGCGACGGCAGAGCCGTTGTCGCCGTGAGGGGGGATATGTCGTCAAGGAGACTGTGGACAAGGTCGGCAGAGGTCTGCGGCTGCGTCTCCAAGAGGGCTGCCGCCCACAAGGCACCTGCCTCGCGTATCTCTGCAACCGGCACGGTCAGCACCTGGACGAGAAAGGCAGGTACGCTGGCATTCTCGCTGAGGAAAAGTCTCAGCGCAGCAGGGCAGCCCCGTGTCAGCCGACCGAGCACCTTGAGCGCACTCCAGAGCAGCATTAAGGCACATTCCTCATCCGCAGCGCTCGCTTCCTCACAGATGGCGCCGGCGGTGAAGAGCGGGGTGTGCACGAGTCGCTGTGCCAGTGCGCAGACAGCGCGAGGGGCGTCATAGCTGCAGAGGACGAGGGACGCTTCGTTGTGCCTTTCGGGTTCAGCGTTCAGCAGCGTCAGGAGCAAAGAAACAACGTCCTCGCTTCGGTGGAGGTATGTGGCGGAGATGCCTTGAGCGCTGCTCATAGAGACTCCATCGGCACGGCCCGCCGCCTCGTCGGCTGAAAATGGTGGCGGCGGGACTTTGTGAAGAGCACGCATGCACACCTTCAACAGCGCGCCACTCGACAGCAGCGCGTCTGAGACTGGCCCACACATTGCAGCAACTTCGCGGAGAAGCTCAAGCGTAGCGTGCAAGACACGCTCGCGCAGCACGGCCGATCTGTCGAGCCGCGCGTCAATGTAGCTGCCAAAGCGTGAGGCCCCGATCAGAGGTGAAAATAGTCCCGGTGTTGCGTTGGTCTCCTCTGGGTCCACCTGCGATGCGAGCCGTGCCTCACCCTCCGCCTTTGCATCGCCTTGGCCCCGCGCGAACAGACTGCGGTTACCCCTCCGAGCAAGAGGAGCCGTAGCAGAGGAAGAGCCATGCGTCGGGGATACGCGGCGCTGAGCGTCGGCCGTCGCCGAGCTGCTGCCGTGCATCCCTGCTGCGCTTTCAAGTCCTTCAAACGCGACCAAAGCGCACAGACTCAACGCCTGCAGCGCCTGGTGCTCGCCCAGAAGCGCATCGCACACAAACCCCTCAGCCGCCTCGCTGCCGTAGACGTCAGAGAGGGAAGAGAACACGCCGCGCAGCGCCGCTAGCGCGACTATCTGTGTTCGCACGGACGGCAGCGGCACCTGTCCCATTGCTAAGAGGTACGGAACCGTGTGGGCGGCGTCAGTCACCGCCATGTCGGCTCGAGCAGCGATGGAGCCCAGCAGCTGTAGCACTTCCTCCTCCATCCGGGCAGTGTGTGAGCCGCTACACTCGTTACGCAGCACAGACGGACTCAGCATATCTTGCTGCAGCTGGCGCCACTGTGCCTGCAGCGCCAGTGCTAGTGGTGACATTTTCAGAGGCCCTTCGGCAGAAAACGCAAGCTCATCCGCTAGGCCGCGCCGATGCGTCGTCATGTGGGAAGATCGAGATGGGTGGCGGCGAGGCGATTGCGGGGAGGGGGCGCCGCCATGGTGCGCCCCATTCTCACGGGTGCCACCTCGGAAGGAGGAGGTAGCGGCTATTGCCGCTGCGGCCGGCAAGGAGGGCGGCAAAGACGCATGTGGGGTGCTGCTCATCTTCCAACGCGGTTCGCAGCGGTCAGCTCGAGCAAAGAGTAGCGAAAGCGGGGGAAAGCAGCAGGTGAGCGCCTCAGCAAGCACCAGCACCGGGCACCTCCGCGACCCGCAGCCGCCTCGCAAACGATGATCTGCGAAAACTATGGTGATAATCAGCGGAGAAAGGGATGTGGGGGGCGGTAGATGGGGAGGAAGGACAGCGGCAGAATACCAAACGCAAGTTCGCGAGCAGCGCCGCCGCCTTCTTTCGCCCCCTTAGCTGTCTATGGAAAGTGCCTGTTCCCCTTCGTTGCTGCGTAGCGAGGCGGATGGCGCTTCTGCAGACGCAAGGCAGTGTGAAGAGTCACGGCGAGCAGCAGCGGAGGCAGAAGAGAGGAGAGAAGGTAAAGGAGATGGGTATACAGCCTGTGGTACAGTTCCCGCGTTGGTGGCGCAGAGGTAGTGGTGACTTGTGCTATAGCGCGTGTGCACGAGTCGAGGCTGCACAGATGCCGCCAAAGATGAAGGCAGGGGCGCATATGAATGCTGAACGGGTGAGCAAAAAAAAAGGTTGAGACAAGAAATCGAAGGGAGGCTAGGTGAGCTTCTACTCGTAGACAATGGCACCGCACACGACGGATAGGAGTGTGCGTGTGAGTGGGAGGGTCTCCAGCCTGAGAAGCATAGATTGCGGCACCATTTCTATGCAGAACTGGTGACGTTTACGGGAGAGGAGGGGCAAGAAGGGAAGCCGAACCAAAAGGTAGAAAAAACAAAACAGAAGCGCATCTTGATTTGACGCAGCTGCCATCTTCAGAAAGGTCCGTCTCTCTTTCTCTCTCCACCCCTTCTTCCTCTCCTCTGTCTGCACGCCTGCAACACCAGCTACCACTCAAGCACGTCAGCGCCTCCCCTCCCCTCTCCCAAGAACCGTGATTCGGCTAACTGACAACAGCGAAGAGCTCGGAGAGAGCATACAGACGTCAATCACGCCTTTTTTCCCATATCTGTGCGCGTGTGTAAGTGTGACTGATTTTTCCCCTGCTTTGTACGGCGTCTGGCGCAGCCGATATCCAAACAACCAACGCCTCCTCTCCCGGCAGCAATCGAGCGAGAAAATCGCTCCGGCGCGCTGTCGAGCAGCTGCCTCCCCCAGCCTTTCCCTCTCCCTCTCTACTGGAGTGCATGCGCACACAACAGCAGGACAAAAACAAACGCGAAAGCGATCCATCGCTCCCGAGGGAGAAGAGCACAGGGAGTACACGGGCTCTGCCTCGCATGCGAGCCGCCACTCGAGCGCGCATGCCTCTCTGCACGCCGAGTCTTCCCCTGCGTCCCCTCTCTTTCCCGCAAACAAAGAAAAATGCGCAGCGTTGCGCGAAAGGTCCGCTTTCCCTTCCCTGGGCCAGGATCCTTGGTAGAGCGATAGCACTCGCTGATGCAGAGCATGGGCACGAGCAGCCCACTCACGTGTCACGACCGACGCGGACAGGCATACACATGGAGGAGGAGGGCGCAGACCACTCAAGAGGGCATAAACAGCCGGAAGGGTCGAGTGCATGGGCACACCTCGGAGGGCCCCACCACCACCACCACCACAACGGTAGGCAAAGAGTCTATCCGAGTGTGCGTGTCCTCTGGCACAGCCCTCACTTACGCTTATCCCTTCCGCCGCCCTCGCCAGAAAAAGCAGCGGGGCGTGGGCCGTAGCCATGGCCCACCCGCCTGTCGCATGTCTCATGCGCCGCAGGCGCCGATGACCGGACGCTAGAGGTTTGCCAAAGGCTCGTGAGCTTGGATGGCCGGGCCACAGTAGCGGGGGGCTCTGCAGCACCATTGCGCTCGTGCTCACCGCATTCCGTCACTAAAACGCCCTTGTTACCAGGTCCCCGTGCCTGGGGCCGACAGCGACTTCTTACCACCGCTCCACCGCACATCTCCATGTTCACTGTGGAGCGGTGCAGTCCCCAACCCGACGCTCGCACCTGTGGTGTTGTGTAGTGCCGCGTCCCATCCACCTCGACGTCCGACATGAAATCCCAGTCATCCATGCTGTCAGCTCCCGTGATGTGGGCAGCAGACGGCGCGCGAAAGCCGATGCCGCTTGAGGAGACGCCTCCCCCCGCTACCCCACTTGTGTGGCCCGAAGCAGCGCTGCCAGCTCCGCGGCTCCTCAGTCCGCGTGAGTGCACCCACGCCACGGTACCGGCCCCAGCCGTGTCACTCGGCGTGGTCGTGCCCGCGCTGCCATTGTCGCCGCCAAAGCGTGGCCAGCTGCCACTGCCGACACCAGCAGCATCGGCCAAATTACGCTGGAGCTCAGGGCAGCGGCGTGCCGTTGGGGAGCCTACCGCTGAGCTGTTGCGCAAATCACCACCCGCCAGGAGACCGCCAGCAACGGCGGCGACGCAGTTCGTCGTCATATGCTGCTCTCCCCAGTCCAGTGCAGACATCTCCTTCCCTTCCTCGCGCCAGCCGCTGCCCCTGTGACTCTGTGAGCGCTTCGCAGCCTGACGTCCATAGCGTCCGCCACTGTGGCGCGAAGGCTCGCCGTTGCCGTGCAAGAGTGCCTGACGGCTGGTCCACTCGTCCTCCCGCTTCCTACTCCACTGCAGGTGCACCCATAGACGCCACACAGGCGCTTTAAGGAGCACAGTTACCCACAAAGCGAGAGACGTCAAGAGGTACAGGAGGCCACCGCGCAAGCATACGTTTGCTTTTGCCTCCCTTTCCCATCCATGTTTTGCGGCGAGCACCTCGAACGTCCAGTTTCCGCGACGCAGCATGTGCGACATCATGAACAGCAGCACCGCCGCAATAGTCGTGAATGGCGCACACACCAAAGCACAGCTCGACGTGAGTGACATGAGAAACTCCTCAGAGGGGAGAAAGGGGGGAGGGAAAAAGGCGTTTGACCTACCTCAGGTCTGCCACCGCGCGCGACAGCCGGTAATGTTGTCCTCCCCCTCCCTCGCCTTCGAGCTTGTTGATAGATGAGGTGGAGTGTAGGGGACTGGGTAGTGGACAGAGCGACTGTGTATAAGAAGGACCGACAAGCCTCAGTCAATCGAAGACAAAAAAGGAATGGTGTATTCGTTTTTGGGCGCCCACTACTCTGCTACGGCTGTATGACGGAGACAGCCAACCAGCATCAACAGAGATGCGCACATGCACGTGCGCCCGTTAGAGAATAAAAATCTGAGCAGCAGAGGAAGAGAAAGGGGAAGGTGAAAGAATGCAGAGCGTAAAGAGGGGCGGCAGAAGGCCACGCACAGACTGACGTACAAACAGAGAGAGAGCGAGCGAGGCACCGGAGAGAAAGAAGCGTGCGTGGGTGTGTACTTTGAGAAGCAGTAGCGATAGCGCAATTGCGCGTCGATGCGAGCGGTTCCCTCTGGGGCAGAGAGCGCACCTCAAGCGAGAGCCGTGAAAAAAAATGGAGGGGAGGGGGAGAGCGTAGGCAGGCAACATCCAACGTGAGCTGTGCATCCGCACGCGCAGAAACACACGGCCGTGCCAGAGTGCACGTGTCAAGGATTACCCGAATGCACGGATGTGCGTCTGTGCCACGTATGTTCGAAGACGAGGAAGACAAGACACCGAGCAGCCAAAGAGCGCACGCCTGCCTGACTGCGACAACAGGCAGATGTGTGAATTTGAATGGGCGGCGCTTTGCTTTTCTTTGAGGCACGCACACTGCCAGCTACGGCAACTGTGTCAGTGCCACTAGCACACCCGCCGTAAGAAGAAAAGGGGAAGGGGGGTGAATATGCTGACAGACGAGACACCAGCACTGAAGGTAAAGCCGCAGTGGGTTTCAACGCCTCGCGTAGAGTCTCGTAGGCGACCGCTTGGTGTAGGATCGGTGCTTGTGATGGAGAGGGAGACTGCATCTAGAGTGGATCCAAGAAGTGTCCACAAGGAAAGCGGAAGCAGTAGTTCGGTAAGAAAGCCACAAAGGGGAGCAGAGGTGAGGTTCGAGACAGCGGTGAAGTGGCGGAGTGCCATAGCGGCCTGTTCTTCTGCAAGGGGGGCGGCCACCTAGCGAAGCAACAAGCGCGGAATCAAAAGAATGCGGCATACGCACCACATAGGAAACAGGCACCTCTCCACGAAAAAAAAGGAGGGGTGGGCGGGGAAAGCAGACACAAAAATTGGCGATGCCGTTGCCACCCCTCCCCACCACCCCAGTTGCGCACTGCTCGGCGATTTTCCCATGACAGCCTTCACCTTTTTGCTTCCTTTAGTTTTTCTTCTCCTCTCTTTTCCTTTATGGCTGAGTCTTCCCTTCTCCTCCAGCAGAGTGTACAGGCGTATACATATATATATATATATACGTATATATATATAAAGGTCTGCTGGTGGTGCGCGTATGAGCGCACTCGAGAGAGAAGGGGGGGAGGGGCGACTCGTATGCAAAGGCCATAATGTCCCCCCCCTCTCCCTATTCCTCTCATCCCCAGCCGCCTGCCCCTTCCCCTCTTTCCTTTCACTCGCGTGCGCTCCGCTTAAGAGAGGGGAAATGGGTCGCGGCACCTTTCCGCGCCTTCGCCCTACCCCTTACAGTTGACAGGAGCTTCCGCCACGAGCGAGGGTGGCCAACAGGTTTCGGTGAGGGACCTCAGCGAGCAGGCGAGTCTCCTCCGCTGAACGTGCCGCCTCCTCTGCGATGATAATGCCGTGAACAAGTCCTATGCCCTCTCGGGCGTCTGCACCAGAGTGTGTATTACTGTCACCTGCCTAGGGTCAGCCGACGCGCCTGCTCACCCGCTTTACGAGTGCGACGGTCTGGCAGTGGTACAGGGGTGTGTGGAGAGAGAATATGCGCTCACAAGTGTGAGCGCAGAGCGTGACGCAGCGTCAGCAGACGCCCACTTTCCTCGATACCCTATTTGGCACGATGGTCAGCCTGCAAAGGGAGGCGCCCGACAAGACCGCTACCATTCAGGGCTGGCGGCCAAGGACTAGGACCTTCTCCCTAGATGGCTTTGCGGAGCGCATCTTCACGATTTTCATGGGCCACTATGGACGGGGCGTTGAGGGGGGGGCAGCGCAGCGGCTCTTGGCGCGCTTGCAGCGCCGTCAAGTGATGCTGTCGCATTCGGTAGAACTTTCGCCAAGAACCTTACAGCGCTGCCGGAGCTGAGCAGGCTTTGTGCGAGATGAACCGTAGCTTGCGTCCCCGTAAACCACAAGTCCAGCGTCGCCTGCGGCCACGCGGTCAGCAAAGAGCGGGGTCGGCCACTGAGGCCGTGCCCATCCGCCGCTTTTTTGCGTAGGAGCAGCGCGGGTACTCTGGAGACTCGTGGAAGACGGCCCGTTGGGGTGAGGTGGGGTGGGGTGGAAGAGTCGCAGGAGAAAGAGAAAAGAAGCCTCTTTCCGCTGTCTTCGATACAGCACACGCTCAACGTCGTGAGCATCTTGTCCTCCATGTATCGAAAACGTCACCGTAGCAGCCCTGCGGGTCGGTCAACGATGACTGTCGGCAGCAGAGGCGCCTTCACGTCCCTGTCAGTGCGCGCAACCAGGAGGACAACCCATGCATGACTACGCAGTACCCTCGGGGTGACCACACACACGTACATATAGGCCACCTTTCAGTTTTAAAGCCCACGAGACAGTGGTGGAGACGAAAAGATTGCCGAGTCAGAGAATTGGTGGCACTCAGCAGGGGGTCGCTGCAAGGGAGGATTCGCCCAGCTGTGCCTCGACCCATTCACCACAGGTACTCCTCCTCCGCACTCGTGCAAAGCCCTTATATGCCGTGCGTGGGTGATACTGCAACGACCATCTCCACCAGCCCCGCACTCCACTAAGGTGTAAAAGAGCGCACGCGCGGAGTCGTAAGGAGGAGAAGTAAGGAGAAGGCAGAGTGAAGAACGGAAGCGGCTGCGCGGCTCTTTCATCAGCGATCACCCGTAACTTTTATAGAAGAGCACCCCCCAGCCCCCTCCGACTTACCCTCTTGCCAGTCCGTCAGCAGAGCAGCAGAAAATGAATAAATACACTTCAGCACTGACGAAAAGGGGGAAGGAGCGATGAGACGAAGACAGCTCAGAAAGGCGCGCAGGCAACCGCTGCGTGTGCGTCAGGTGGCCTCCTCGATCTTCTATACTTCGCCAGTCTATGCTTACGGCATCAACAGGTCGACCTCCTGCGCACTGGCCGTTGCCGACGTATTCGGGCTCACTCGCTGGATCGGATGGGTCTGCGCTGCCCCCAGAGAAACGCTCCCACACGCCTATCCTGAGAATCGCACAGGTGTCACGGAGCTGATGGTTGCCGTAGGGTCGCTGAAGGCGCCCCTCGTCGCTGAAGATAAAGGGGATGAGAAAGGGGCATCCACGCGCCCTGCGGCCCCTCGCACGAGAGCAGCTGAGCTCGCCGTTCCTCGAGAGTCTTCCGCGCCCGCAGGTTTGCGCGTCGCTGTGAGACTTGAAGATGGCGCCGCGTCGGCAGAGGGCAGCGGGAACACCGAAATACCTGCATGCTGCTGAGATTCCGCCGCACCCGCCCTGACTCTAGCGACAGGCGTCGCTGTCATCTCAATGACGTCAGTGGCGGCACCCGCTCCCTCTGCCCCGGTTGCCTTTCTTTGCTTGCGCATAAGCTCGCGCACGCTGGGGAGACGGCCGTCCTGCCACCAATCGTAGACGGAGGTCGGCAGCTTTTCTAGCTGAATGAGGTACAAGTCGAGAAGCACCAGCACCCACAGCAGCATTGAGACGCATAGATAGATGATACCGCCATTGCGGCTGCAGCGCGACTTCTCTGCCCTGTCCCACTTGCGCTTTGCGGCCAGAACCTCAAACGTCCAGTTGCCGTTGGATAGCATGACGGAGAGCATGAAGAGGAGGATGGAGACAATAAGTGTGAAGGGGGCGCACGCGTACAGGCATGCGGTACCGGTGCCCATGGCTGCGTAGGCTCCTCTGCAGTGGGGTAATTTCGCACCCGGCACTGTTTGTGTGTGTGTGTGTGTATGGGCGCGTGCTGACGCAATGTATCGGTGTGTCGGGGGGAGGGAAGAAAGAGTGAAAGTGGGGAAAGGTCTTAACTCGAAGAGTCCCGCTACACCGGCATCGGTCCACCCAGAAGTAAACGTAACGCGCCCCCTCGTGCGTATGCGTATGTCGTGGACGAAGAGAAAGGAAATAGCGCACCTACGCGACGAAGAAGGGTTAGAGGAGGGAAGTGAGAAAGACAGAAACTGCTGCGACGCCTCCTCGTCAGCGAAATATGCGGCGGCTGAGTCTCTGCTTCTTTGTGTAGCGGCGTGCTGGAGGCGACTCGTTCTCTTGTTGGGCCTGTGGAGGTGAGTGACGGGAGGGGGAAGGGAGGGGAAGAGGGGAGGGTAAAAAAAAAAAGCAAAGCCAAACAAGCAGCGTGCAGAAAATATGGCCAAAAGAAAGAGCGGCTTTACACGAGGGGGAGAAAGATGGAGAGAGAGGGGGGGGTTACGTCCTCCGGTGCGCAACCACACGAACTCAAGAAGGAGCAGTGCCGTGAAGCAATGGAGGGCAGAAGGCAAGAAAGCAACGAAGAATCGATCAGCGCGCCACCACAACCGGAGAGCTGGAGGGACGAGAAGGTAACAGAAAGGGAGCTTATCTCGCCTTTTCCGATGTGCGTGTAGACGAGCGTGCATGTGCGTGTGGGCGCGCACGAATGTGTAGAGGGAAGGAGGAGGGGGAGGGGGCAGAAACAAAGTTGCGGACGTTCGGCGTATGATGGCGCAGCATACACCGGAGCAGGAGGAGGAAGGTGTAAGAGAGGAGAGAGAGCCAGTTACGAGATGTGAAGTGAGTGTGCCGGTCTACGGGACGAGGACAGCCATGAGAGGGTAGGCGGCCTACTGTTCCATCGACTGCCACTTTCGAGTGAAGGCGAGCATCTGTGTTTCTCTTTGCCCCGCTATATGTTCCACCTGTGCGGCTCGCTCACACGACGCTTGGCTGTGATAGGGCGCCTCTCTCTCTCGTCCACATACGTGGAACAAAAGGGGGCGGGGAGGGAGTCGGCAAGCTGGCCATGGGCGTTCGCTACCTCCTCGACGCAGTCGCAGCACCGACTCCTCTCATCAGTAGCTCTCGTCTTCTCCCTTGTCTTTGCGGGAAGGGAAGCGTCACTGCGTACGCGCGCGTGACGCTAACGGCATATGAAAATACGAGAGAGAGAAAGCAGCCCTGCTGCACAGCTCTCTTTGTGTGTGTGTGAACTAAGCGCAGAGCGCCAACAACAAAGAAAACAAACCTCTTACAATTCGATTTACGGCAACATTACGGGTTCCCCTCACCACATCCGCCCACCCCCACACCCTCAACTCCTAACACATCTCCTCCTCGGCCTCCTCCCGCCCCTCCTTCATTTGCATCGGCTCAGACCGCATGAAAAAAGAGAGCGTGGGAAGGGGTGGGTGCAACCCGAGACGGTAGGCGCCTCGACTCACGTCACAAGGTGTGTATGGTGGTGGGGGATGAGAGGGAGGAGCAGATGCTCTTTCCTTTCTGGTAAACGATCACGACAGCACGATAGGCAAGCTCAAGCGCACGGCATTGTCGGCACATTCCCCGCGAGGCGAGCGAGGGCGGGCGGTGAAAGTAGCGAGGCGAAACGCCGAGAACGGGGGGGCATATGCCATGTCCGAAGTCGATTCATGCACACAGGACACACACCTGCGCCGTTGGGAGAGTGAGAGGAAGAGGGAGAGGGGGGCGCGTGCGTGAGTGCCGGCAAACGCGCAACTAGAGCGTGTGCAAGGCGGAGGAGGCCAAGTTCTACCCGTAAAACACGCCCACACATGGGGCAGGGCAGGTGCTGCAAAAGCAAAGGGGGGGAAGCCGGGGAAAACTCGCGCGGCTCCTTCGCACCACGCCACTGCACACAAAGGCTTTGGCATCATCTCCCAATCGCCCAACCGCTTTCACTGAGTATTCTTTCCGTCTTCGGCCTCTCACTTGTGCGGTCCTTTTGCCGATCTCAGCGGAGAAAGCGTTGGAACGCTGCATTCGCGCGTGCGTCGGCCTCAGGCCCACTGTGGCCAGACTGTGGCTGCTGGCGGTGGCGACGCGTCGCTGGCCGCGACTCGAGGTCGCAATCAAAGTCCTGCCGAAGCTGCCCACGAATGTCGTTCGCCAGCTTCAACGCCTCCTGACGGTCGCGCTTCTTGCGCCGCTTTGCATCCCTCGACGCCGCGGCAAGCGCATCTGCCTCCTCCGCGTCCAGGGCGTCTTCGTCGTACACGCCGTTGCGCGCGTCGCGTGCCATCTGGGCGCGGTTGCGCTGCACGATGCGGGAGGCTCGCAGCGTCTGCTTGCTGCGCACCTTATCAGCGCTATCCTTCTTGTCCCACTTCGCCATCTTGCGTTCCCGCTGGAGCTCCTGCTTCGACTTGACCTCTCGTGTCTTCGGGGCTTCCTTGAAGCCAAGTTCCTCATCCACCTCCTCGTCGCGGCCCACCAACAGACCGGTCGGCGCCGCGTCTCCAAGCGACTTGCTAGCACGCCGCATCTTCCGTTCACGGATGGCCCGCGCCTTCCGGTTCAGTCGCAGATTTTCGTTGTACTCAGCCAGCCGCTTCTCATTGACGCCTGGAACCTGAATGTCCATGGAGATGGTATCCGGCGGAAGCTTGTCGAGCAGGTTCGCGACAACGCGCTCCTTGCGGTGTCGCTCCGTCTCGTGCGGGTTGGCATAGTAGAAGTCGGGGTTCGCCTCTCCGGAGCCGGGAATCAGCAGCGACGTGAAGCCGCGCGAGTGGCCAATGCCAATCACATCTTCAAAGGGGCAGAACTTCACCTGCTCGGCAACGTTGCCGTAGCCGAGACCAAACTTCATGTACGGCGAGCATGGCTTGGCGGCGGTGAACATGTCTTTCCAGATGTGCACATTTGTACCACCACCAAGCGCGACGAGGCCGCTGCTAGAGATGTCGAGCGTGTGGAAGCTGTACGTGATGGCGTATTCCTCCAGCGTGCGAAGCGTGCGGCAGTCCCACACCTTCATGGCGTGGTCGCCGCCGAGGGTCAGAAAGAAACGACCATTCGGGTGAAAGCAGATGTCTTCGATGACCCCCTTGTGGCCTTTGAGCTGCAAGAGCGGGTCCACCACAGTCGGTGACCAAAACTTCACGACACCGCGCAGATCGCACGTGGCAGCGACACCGTTGCTCGGGTTCACGGCGAGGCAGCTGGTCGGGTCGCGCATGACGGCCGGCACTTTCGTGCCTACCTCTTGTCCTGTGCTAATGTCCACGTACTGCATCGTGCTATAGGTGGATGAGGTGGCGGCGAGGAGCAGGTGCTTCGGCAGGTACGCGAGGCGATCCATGTGGGCCATCTTCGAGAGAATGTGCATTTCTGTTCCCTCTTTTGTGTACATGTAGACAAACTTCTTCTGTGCGGTTGCCGTCATACTGTGGTCGACCAGGAAGATGGCGTCGCTGATGCGATCTTTCAATTGCGTCTCGCCCTCAAGCACGAAAGATTTCCAGCGGATGTTCGCCATGTGACCGCGCAGGCCGGCAAGTAGCAGGTGCGTGCCGTTCAAGGAAAAGTCAATCTTGTAAGGCCCTAGTTTATCCAGCACGAGGCTGTAGCGCTTCCGCTGGGTTTGCAGGTCCACCCCATTAGCGATGTCACGCTGCGAGATGCGGTCGGCCACCTCGTGGTCGTCCAGCAACAGTCCGGTGTTGTCCTCCTCCATTCGACAGTACATGTCTACCTTGGCAAGCATCTTTGGCGCCTGCCGGTTCAGCTCTTCTCGTCGGCGCGCTCCGCGATGGCGCAGGGCGGCTGTGTCGGTCACCCAGCGGCCCTGAATAAACCCCTTCTCATGCTTCGCCGTCTCCTGCTTGAGCTCTTCCGTGCGCTTATCGATAAGCTCCTGCACCTCCTTAGAGGGCCTCTGCGCTGCTCCGCCCCGCCGCGGCGCGGCCGTAGCAGCCGGCGGTGGAGACAGTGATACCGATGATGAGACAGGCAGCATTCCTCGCGGTTACTCTGTGTGTGGAGACGGAGCATGAGGCGATGCGCGTTTAACAGCAGAGCATATGGCATGAGGGTGTGCGTGAGAGACCGAGGGTGAGACAGAAAGAGAGGCATAGAAAAAACAGAAGCACACACACGCGCGCGCAAAAGTAGCCTCGCACGTTACGGTGCGCCGTCAGATGCTGCTCATGTCCGAGAGGGGCAGAGACACAAGGGGAGCCACCTACCTTTGCGGCAACTTTCCGCGCGAGTCTTTCTGCCGCGTGACAGAGGTTTCATTGTGTGACTTTCGCAATTTCTTTCACCGTGTACCGGACGCACACGCACAAACGGATCAGCCTGAAAAGCCGCTGCCCACTTGCGCCCTTTTTTGGGTACCACAAAAGGTTCAAGGGAAGGAGCGCGCACAGGGAGATGTCAAGCACTCTGGCTCAACAGCTCTTCAGACGAAGCGTGGCTCTGTCGTGGTCGGCGTAAGCCCCCTCTTCAGGAAGCCTCGGTAGACACATTGACCGACGACACACCATCAACCTACTTTTGTGTGTAAGTGTGTGTAGGGGGAGGGGGAGGAGGGTCACGTCGCAGGCTGGCCTCTTCCTTATGCGACTCTTCCTGTCACTGCTGCTTCTGCATACGCCCGCTCGTGTGAGCCCCCCCCCGACTACGAGGCCGAAAAACAAACGAAGAGGGAAAAAACATCTTAGAGAGGGAGAGGGGGGAGGAGGGAGGGAAAAGAAAAGGTAAACCAACGCCGAGATCAAACGAAAACAAAAAAAACACCGCTCCGGTGTTGGTGGTGGTGAGCAATGACCCCACACAACATAACATAAAATAAAAAACGGAAAGAAGGGGCCCAAAATGGGGGGGATTCGGCGTCAGAGTGTTTCGTGGGTCTGTGCCTCAGAAGAAGGCGAGATGCTCCTAAAAGAAATAAAAGAGGAGAAGCCATACGCACGCATTGTGACGCGAAGAAAAAAAGAAAAAACAGAAGCCGCCACAGAGATGTACGCGCGCTGACAAGCCTGCGTCTCTGTCTATTTGTCACCTCACGTGCAAGAGAAGCGCCCCTCCACCGAAGACTGCTATCGGAGATACGGCAAGAGCTAAAGAAAGGAAACGTGGCACATCACACCCCACACAACGACGCAGAACGAAGAGAGAGACAGTATGTACAAGGTGACACCAGGCGTGACGGAATACCCCTTCATCTTTGCCTATTATCATCGAGTAGCTTTTTATTGGCTCGCGTATCCGTTCTGTCTTGGCGCATAAATCTACCCTACCCCACACCCACCCCGCCGCCGTCACCGCATCCTCACGGCCCTGTGGCAGCGGCCACATCTCGCGTGGCGCGAAGCAGCCACTGGAGGCACCCCTTGCAACAATGCACCAAAGTGTCAGCGTGGCGCGAGCGCGTCCCGCCCGGCCATCATCGCCTGTTAGTATGGGAAGCCTGAGGCACCGCAGAAGGGGTGCACGATGTGGTAGAGGGCATAGCGGGGTGCGGCTGCGAGCGGGCGTGCGAAGTAGAGCTTAAGGCTGAGGTCGCTGAAAAATGACGAGGCCAGCGCGTGGCTGTAAGGCGAATCTTCAGCGGCACTCGAGATGGGGCCGGTGTCACAGGACTGGGAAGAGGAGGATGAGTGGGTGGAACAGGGCAGACTTGCACGGTTCGGGGTGAGGGGGACATCGTGGCCTAAACAGAATATGCACGACTGACACAACGCGTCATCGGCATTTAGAGACAGGCGAAGTGGAAACGATTGTGGCGTGAGTGAAGGGAAGAGAGGGTGCGCGGTCTCGTGGAAGGTGGTGCAGGCGCAGAGGCCCGCGTTTGCACAACAGGAACGGTGAAAGGGGGAGGGGAGGGGAGGGCTTACAAATGAGCGTTTATGTTGGTTAGACTGCTCGCGAACGCCTGCGACACGGAGCAGGCGAGTGAGTAGTGGTGGACGCTGCAGACGAACTGCAAGCCGTACACCTAAAGCGACCACAAAGGAGAAGGGAGAAGAGAAAAAAAGAGGCGCGGGAGAGAGCTTAGGAAAGGGCAACGTCGACAGTGCCGAGGCATCCACAAACAAAAAAAGGGGAGTGACTACAGCGGATTTAAAAAGCGAAAAAAAGAAGAAGCTCACATCACGCATGCGGCGCTCGCCTGGGCGTTCCCTCACCTCTGTGAAGCGCACAGTTACATACCTTTGTAAAGGCAGACACGATGTAACACCGACGCACGAGCGCAGCGTGAAAGAGCGAATCACATTCGACCTTGTTCACCCATGAATGGAAGCTCTGAGGTGCAGCACACTGTACGGCGATCGAAAAGAAAGGCTTGGCGAACAACCACGACGAAGCGCGGAGAAATAAAGGAGGCACGTGGTCAACACAGGCCCATATCAACCACACGAAAATGAAAAAGGCAGAAAGTTCGCCGTGAAGAAGAAAAGTGAGGTCTCCTCCCCCTGTACATCGAGCAACGGAAGAGCCGCCGGTGTGTGTGTGTGCGCGCGCTGGGAATGCTATACGAGACAGAATCCAGCGAAGAATAGAGAGACTGACGGGAGAGCCAAAGGGGCTTGGCAGCATTCAAAGCAGCGCAGCCAAACGAAAAGCAACGGCATGCACGCCCCCATCCACGAGCTAAGCCGATGCGCCGGCAAGCAATGAGGGAGGAGGAAAGGAAAGAAAGTCCAGCTTACGCCCCCACACACCACTCCGAGGGCGGGCAGGGGGGACATAGATTCTGAGGAGCGGGTAGAGCTCGGCGCAAAGGCGGCAGAGACCCAGAAAGAGAGGAATGAGTCCACAGCCCCCTCCCCGGCGTGCTCACCCAGTCGCCCACCTTTCTTCTCCTGGTGAGACCCTCGGCAGTGAACGACACACCCCACACAGCGGCGCCGCCCATTCTCCTGATTGGGGCTCGCTGAAGACTTCTAGAACGGCTAGCGAGCGAGCCTGCTGCGTGCATGGCGTTGCCGCGCTTTTTCGTCCGCGTTGCATTTCACACAGTTGTTGCCAAAGCGCTTCCTGCAGACGGTGCGTTTCGCGCAGCAGCGCCCGCAAATGTCGCAGTCGCTCCTCGCGCGTGGAGAGCGGTGCGGCGAATGACAGGTTGTGGTCGCCCGCGCTGCCAGGGTAAGGGTCGCCGGTGGCGCCGTACGGCAACGGTAACCCCAAGACAGGAGACATCAAGCACCCCGGCTGGTGATGCGGCAGAGCACACGCCGAGCGCCTACCGGCCGCACTAGCCAGTGGATGCGTGGCAGCAGAAGCAGCCTCTCCACAAGCTGCCTTGCACGTGAGCAACCGCCGAGGGCAACTGGGACGCCTAAGCACCCCCACTGCGCCGGAAAGCAAAGTGAAGGACGTGTTTGGAGTTGCCTCATCGGCAACCTCGGCCATCGGCACGGCGCCCGGTACACTGCCTTCACTTGACTCACCCTTGAGCTCCTTTCCTTTCGCTAAGCGGCGCTGGCGCTGCTGTTGCGCAGGGCGCTGCTGTGCGTCTTGTGCCAACACCAGATCAAAGACATCCATGGGCAATACCTGACTCCAACTGCAAGCGGCCGCCAATGCCGGCTCTGCAGCCAAGACGGCAGCTGCTTTCTTCTTCGCAGGAGACACCAACAGAGATGGTGTGACGTGCACGCGGGGCGGCGATCGCATGGGCGCCCCGCTCCCACTCGCCGAAAAGGATGAGGACCATGTGCGGCTGCAGGAGTCATACGGCAAGCTCACCTGCGTCAACGACGAGCGCGTCACACCACCGGTGTCCTCTGTCAACCCCCGTGCGCAGTCGCTGAGACTCGCACAAGACACAGACGAACGCAGCAGCGGCTTTGCGATAGAGTCCTGCCGCTGTGGCCGCTGGTGCAGGGACGGCATACGCAGCAACACAGAAGAGAGGCGCAGATGGAGGAAACACAGACACAGACAGACACACACACACATGCACACTAACACTCAGAGAACGAGAGAGAGAGAATAGCGAAGAATAATGACAAATTAAAGCAGAGAAACAAACGGACAGCGCTAGCAGAGACGTTATGTGTGCGTGTGAAGGTGTGTCTTATTGTCTTCCTTTTTTGTTTTTATTGTTGTCGTCGTTGAGACGGAGCAAATTGAAGATTTAAAAAAAAGGGGACGTAAACGAGAGGGAGGGCGCCCACCCCCAAAAAAAAAATAAACGGAGGCGGCAGATCAAGGGGCAGGGGTGATGAGAGAAAGGTAAAGAGCACAGACACAGACAGATGCAGCGTAGAAGCAGATCTCTGCAGATAATTGGCCGGCAACGGAAGAGGAGTGGAGGGAGACCAGAACGGAGGGAGAGAGAAAAACAAAGGGCACGGGCACGCGTACTGAGCTGGGCCACACCAGCGAGCAGGGGAAGGAGGGAGGGAGGGGGGTCACGTACACACACGCACACGTGCATATAGGCTTTTACGGGTGTATATATGTGTGTAGGCACGTGTACGCTGGAAGGTAATGCCAAGGATTGTGTGAAAACCTTCTGCCAGCTCTTCCACAAGCGAGGAATTCAAGGAAGAAGAAAGGCGAAACAAAAAGGCTCCGTGCGTGCAGCTGTGTATGTTGTGCAGGACGGGCGGAAAGAGTGTGGACGGAGAGGGGGTCGGTGGCGTTTACGTTGATGAAAGATGTGAAGCGCACCTCGAACAGAACACGCCTGAGCGAAGGACGCGCGGAGGCGTCGGCAGGATCGCTGGCAGTACCTACAGTGAAAAAAAATACGGAAACAAATAAATAAACAGGCGAAACCAAATGTTCAAAAGGCGGGAGCGTTCGTTGATTGAGTCCACCGAGTGTATACAAATATATTTTGGGGGGAAAGGGGGGAAGAGGGAGAGGGAATCACAAAGGTGAGTGAGTGTGTGTGTGTGTGTGGAGGGAGGAGGAAGGGAGAGGGGAATGGCGTAAACTCATGCACTATACCGCAAAGAAAATTTAAGATCCGCCGTCAGACACAAGGATGAGATGGGAAGACACCGCTTGCCGCTTGGGATGACAACTGCCTCCGACAAAAAGGGCGAAATGAAGGCGAAAGATGCAGAGAGGCAGTAGAAGAGAGAGGGGGGAAAGAGACAGAGGGCACAGTAGCGGCGCTTATGGAGCGTGGTTTCCTTTGGACGCCTTCGCAACTCGGATGCCAGTGATGCTGCTGCGTGCAGACCTTTTTCTTATCGGCGTTGCTATGTTCGCCTTTCCCTCTTTCCCCAACCTCGTATGCGCTTGTGTGCACCTCAGCAAGAATTATCGGCGCCAAAGAAAATGGAGGTGGAGGGCAAATAGAGCGGAGGAAGGGGGGGAATGGTGAACACACGGCGAGAGATGCGAAGTTCGCTGAGTATCGTCCTTTATTTAAAAAAGGTGGTACGAATGATTCCTGGAGAGGACACACGTGAAGCGCACACACAAGCCAATAAGCAAGCACGCAGGAGGGAGGGACAAAACGTTTAGCGACACACAAAAAAAAAGAGGGCCGTTTATGAGATTGCGCAAGAGAGCCACGGGGTGGTAATGTGTGTATGTGTGCACGTTTAGAAGTGGCGTCAAGAACTTGAGGATAAGGGCGTGGGGGGAGGGAGGGTGGCCGGATGAAGCAGCAGCAGAGAGCAACAGCTCAGGTGACACAGCGACAATGGCTTTGGGACACACTCGGAGGGAGAGAGAAAAAAGAAATGCCAAACGAGAGAGGCACACACAGACAGGAGTGCGTGTAACCCCTCCTCTCCCTTTCGCTATCAGTACAATGCAGCGACAGGTGGCAGAAGAGCAGAGCTCCTGACGCCTCGTCCAAGCATACACACCTGCACACACACACACACACACACACTGGCAGGAGGCACGAGAACAGAAAGGTACAGATAGTACCGCCAATAAAATTCTGGACGAGAAAGAGTTGGGTGCGAGCGGTGGTAGAGAAGGAATATGGGGAGTAGAGAGAGAGCGCAGTGCTGAAACGGAGGTGATAGGAGAAGCGATCGTGTATAAAAAAAGCAATGGCAACGATGTGGTGCGTATCGGGTGAGGGGAAGGTTGCTGCTCCGCGTATGCGCCGAACGTCACAGAGAGAGAAAATCAAGGGTCAGACAACTACAACAACAGAGGGGCGAGAGCACAACACAATGAAGGAGGCGCCACAGCACTTTTCGTTGGCGAAAAGGGCTTTGCCGCTTTACGTATGTGTGTGTGTGTGAGAGAGAGAGCGGAGGGGCACTGTGGGAGCGACAAACAGTAAGAGAGGAGGAGGCGTGGGAAGGCACGTGGCGTCCCATCACCGAGAAGGACGCGAGAGACGGGAGAGTTTTTTAAAAAAAGGAATAAAGGCAAAGTAAAATGTATAAACGACAGATCGGAACGCGTGCAAAGAAATCCTAAAAGTAATCCTAAGCGAGCAAGGACGAGTCGGGAGGGGGAGGAAGTGGTGGTGTTGGCTGGGAGGGAGGGAGGGAGGGTACAGAAGAGATCCGGCACAAGCTGAGCGAAATCGACAGAGAACGGGGCAGGCCTGATGCGGTGGTGATGGTGAGGCGGGCAGCCGTGGGAGGGGGGGCGGCGTGCCAATTATAGAGGCGCGAGAGGGAACACAGGGAGCGAGAGTGAAACTCGGTTGCATTCACACACGCACACGCAGAAGAGAGGGAGTCCGGCGACGGCAGGAGAGGAGACCGCCTGTCGAGCGATTGCAAGAGAAAATATATGCAGGCGCAAAGGGACATACAACCCCAAATACCAACAAAAGAGAGACGAGAGGCGAAAAAGATCGAGGGTGAGGAGATGCCCAAGACACACACACACAGACACATACACACTCGAACAGGGAGAGAGGGGAGGCGAGGGGAGAGGTGATAAGAGATATATGCGGGTACCCTCATCCAAAACAAACAGAAACAAGAACTTATGGGTGTGTTTTACTCTCCGTGTACGCCTCTGCGTGCGATTGCCCAACGACGACAGGAAAGAGAGGCGACTGCAAAGAAATATGAGTGCACGCGCGTCAATAATTGAAAAAAGGACGCGCTTGTCTGTTCCAATCAAATAAGGGCACCTCTTCACGAAAAAAAAGATTTCTCCGTCCTGTTCCGTTCTTCTTCGCCCTTGGAGAGCGCGCGGAGCTCTTCGTTCAACACGCACACGCTGTCGCTGCCGCCCACTTCTAAAATAGAAAAAATGCGGCCGTAAAAAAAGACGAGCAAGAGCAGCGCGATGACCTTTCTGTGCCTGTCAGTCTGTCGTTTGGCGTGCGCCGACCGTGCGACTCAAGGCAAGCAGTTTGGTGCGCTTCTCTAAAGCAACGGCCCTCTGCAATGAGAAACGAGCAAGACAAAAGTGTCAAGGAGAAAGATACGATACCTGTCTGCTCAGTCAGTCAAGCTCCCGCCCAGGCTCGTTGTCATGCGCTCGCAGGCTGAATGGGGCACTCGACGGAGATGGAAGAGGCACGCCCTAGAGTTATGCTCGTTTGTACTCGTTGCTGTTCTCTGGTGGACCAAGTCAGCTGCACTTCCTCTTCTCTTTCCATGTACGTGTGTGTGTGTGTGTGTGTGCTTACTTCCCTGCAATGAAACGCACGCACCCATACGTACAGTCACACCGAAACAGAGTACGCACGCGGAAGGGGGCAGGTCGCAAAGATCAAAATAGGAGTGTAGCGTTGGCTTCGTTTTTTTTTTTGATCTCTGCATACGCATTATTTAGGGCTTGTGTCGTCTGTTCGTGGATGGGGAGGCCTGCCTCCACGCTCTTGACTCAGTGATCGACCTCCACGTGTACGCAGAGAGCACAACGGAGGTGGAGGGCAAACTTGTATGCGCGGCTGCGGCGCCGCCTCGGGGAGCGTGGAATGCCGTGCAAGTATCCGTGGGGACTTCAAGGCGCGGAGTCCACAGTTCGGGAGGGGAAGGGAGGAAAAAGAAAGCGTAACGACAGCGGAAGGGGAGAAAGAGAGGCCCGGAAACTTCGCCTGCGCTGTTCCAGCTTTCGTGCGCTCGCTTTAATGCAGCGCGCAGGCGCAGACGCATATGCGCGCACACGCCCTCCACTCTCGGCCTTTCTCCCGCGTCCGCTTCGATTCCTTCTCACGTTCAGACGGTACCCAGGTCCACCTCAACTCCAGCGCAAGTTTGTAAATAGGGAAGGGAGGAAAAAAAACGCGAAGCGATGGCACAGAGAGGGGGGAGGCGATGACCGCTGAGCGGGGCGTTCGCGCAGAGGAGCGAACGTATATACAAATAAATGAATATGTATATATATATGTATGTGTGTGTGTGTGTGTGCGCCAGCAAAATGAGTCGGTGGAGTGGAGTGGAGTAGGGGGGAGTGGGGGTGAATGGCACGTACGAATAGCTGCCCAAAAGCACGACAGGCACAGAGAAGGAAAACCAAAACAAAGCAAACGAATACGACAAGGTGAGTGCGGCAATCAGCACGCTTGGGCCGTTTTTTTTCCTTTATATCGTTACACTGCGCCTCTCTTGCTCGGACTTGATGAGCGGGTTCGGCGAGCGGTGTGTAAGGTGGCAGTGATGGGGGAGGGGCGGACGGGCGGACGGACCCAGCGAGCGGTGTGCGTTCCCCGCAAAAAAAGGCGGCGTGGGAATAGCGGTAGAAGAGGTGAAGGCTCGTATGGACCGGTCGGACGACTCCCGCTTGAGGAAGCCCTGCGGAGGGAAGCGGGCACGTGCCTCGACCTGCCAAATGGCAGCGCTTGCTGACTATGCACTCTTATCGTTCCTTCTCTCCTCCCCTCTCCTGCAGGAGCGGCCACAGCTCTCAGCGTATACGGCTGTGCTCCGGTGTGACTGCCGGCCTACGCTCTCGTCTCTCTCCAGTGCTGCCGCGGTCCCTCCCCCTCTCTCGCTCTCTTTCCCTCTTGTCGTAAGCAGAGGAAGCCGTTCACCCCTCTTGCGTGCCTTGGTCCTCTGTGCTTGTCAGCGGAGGCGGCTACCGCAATGATCAAGAAGCCAAGGCACCAGACGGGAAGAGGGGCGAGGAGTCACTACAGTGAGCCGACCAAGCCTTTCCAAGCCGATGCAGGAAGGGCGAGGCAGAGAGAAGAAGCACTGTGTTTCACGCAAGAAAAAAAGCAGCAACAATACGCTCACGCAAGTAAAACAGACGGCTCCACTGTTGAGCCACTCTCCACAAGAAGGACCGCAGAGATGATGTGCATGTGGGTGCGTCCGTGTGCCCGGAAGTATGCCCCGGTGAGTGCCGTACCAAAAAAAAAAACAAGCGGTATAGATGGGGAAATAAGAGAAAACATTCAGGAGCAGCTGGCTGGGGCCAACGTCTCCCTAGCGACCGCCACAGGCACGCAGAGCCCTGTCTCGAGGAAGTCTGCTCGTGGTCCGAAGAGTAAGAAGAGTGCAGAGATCTGCGAACAAGGATCCCTCCAGCGCTTTGCCTCCCCCTCCTCCCCCCCCCGCGACCAGCAGATCCACGAAGATACGCATATAGCTGTCACTGCTCATCTGCCTCCGCGGGGGCGTGTGTGCGCGCGCGTGTGCGTGTGTGTGTCTTTGTGTGTGTGTGCGTAAATCCTTACCCCCTCTGGACGAGCTGTCCGCCATCGAACCAGGCCATGCCTCGAGCGGGCGCTTCCCCCGCCCCTCCACCTCCTCCATCACACGCGTACATGCAGCGCGAGCTCGGCTAGCCTGCACCCCTCGATCCAAGCGATCCGCGCCCAGAATCCTGCTCGCGGGCGGAGGCAGTGGTATCTCTCTCTTGGAAGTGAAAATGAAAAAGGGGATGCTCGTGCAGTGGCGTAAGTCCGTGACCAAGACCGCGACTCATGCAGTCGGCGTCGGTGCCTCCCACTTTGCCCACGTCGAAAGGGCACCATGCCTGTCGATGCCATTCTGTTCGCCGTGGCCGTAGACAAAGTGAAATGAGCGGTTAGCCCGCGAGGGTCCAGTTGCAGCGGCTTATCGGGCCAAAGAAGTTGTAAGGTGCCCGTCTTCCGCCTTTGGAGGGCCGGCGCTGGGCGCCATAGGGTGGGGCGGGAGGGAAAGCCCGCGACAGCAGACACACATTATTTTCTGCGCCGTATTTCACAGAACTGCCTTTGCGGCAGGCCGGGCCCCCGCCTCGACTGCTTTGGACCCCCCCCTCCGCAGTGAGATCGGCAAGAAAGGGCGCTTCAGCGCCTTGTCCCTTCGCCTGTAAGCATATCCTCATTGAAGAGCATGGTGGCCGCCCCTGATGTGATGCCTCTCTCTACTGAACTGCCTCTTCACAGCAAGTAATGAAGCTGCGCGAAACGGCAAAGGCGCTGCCTTCCTGCCGCGTTTGTTTTTTGTCTTCGCCTGTTGAGGTCGCCCGCGGACTGCCGGGGAGCAATGCATTTCAGCACACTCCGCCGCGGCACACAAGAAGGAAGTGTGCAAGCAGAGCTGCAAAGGAGCCACTGTCAGCATACTCGCAGGAGAGCTGCACAAGCTTTGTGCCCCGACCGTGGCCCGGCGTGTTCTCCTTCCGTGCCAAGAAGCGCAAGGTAGCTTCCTCGCGCGATCGCGTAGGGGCGCACGCAAGTGCAGCGCAGCAGCACTATCGTGTCGAAGGGCTACCGTTCGGTCTCACTCGAGTAAGCCCCCGTTGCCAACGTATCTTGGCATACCCACGACGGCTGCGGTTGCGGTAGCGCGAAAAGCGTTCAGGGGGCTCCTGCAATTTTCGCGCCGGCGCTGCCCCACGACCCGGCGCCATCGTAAAGCCGCACTGGCTCCGTCACTGCCGTCCAGAAAGGGGCAGCGCAGATCCTTTGACGGGCCTCCTGTGTGTGCAGCCTGGGAACAACAGCAAAGAAAAAGAGAGGATGTGCAACAGCAGCAGTAGCGGCTTCCGCCCCACAGCAAAGCTGGCAAGAGCCCTGAGCACCTCTTCTTCTCTGCAGCAGAAAGAAGTCGCAGGCGGACCGGAGCTCTGCCGACGCATTAGGGGCCCTGCCAGCGCCGCAAGCTCTACACTTGTCTTGCAAAAGCCTGGCCCCAATGCCTTTCTTTGTTGTTCCCCCGCTCGGGTTAGGTCCGAGAAAAGGGTCGGGAGCCTAGGCGCAAGGGGGTACACTTTCAGTCTCCCCTCGTCGCTTCCTGATGAGCGGCATTGTCCGAGCCGGCCCTTTCGTGCGGCAGCGTTCCGTGATCGGCAAGATCGCGCACGTACAGGGCAGAAGTGCGAGGAGGGTACTGCGAAAATTTAAAAGAAAGGAAAGAGGGCAATACACAGCCCCTCTTGACGGCTGCACAAGGAGTGTCACGCACGCCTCAAGTGAGACTTCTTTTGAAACGTGGGCGGCTACTCGTTCGACTTGCTGTTCCCTTCCGGCGCTCCTCCTTACTGCGTGATAATCTTCAAGGCGGAACGCACATCTTGGCGGATGCGCAGGTAGCGCAGCTTCTCCTCTGCGGGCATGAGCTTCAGATAGCCGAACTCCTTCACCTCGCGAATGTGATCTAAAGGCATGATGAGCAGACTACTTGTTTCCTTGAGCATCTGGAAGAGTACCTCCACCACGGCACCACCAAGCCCAGGTGTACTCGTTAGTGGGGTCATCGCCTCCTTGTAGGCGGTCACATCCTGCTTGTACACAAGCGCACCACGGTCGTTCGCGATGAAGCTCTTTAGGTGGGCCGCAATGCCGCGATACAGGCAGACACCCAACGTACGCACAAAGGATGACGGCCCGCCATCGCCGTACAAGAGCTGCTGGAGGTTCATTGTGCGTGCGCGCGCCCGCACAGCGCTGATGTTTGACACGGACAAGGCGGCGAGGGTCCCATTCAGGGTGGGTGGCATGACGGCTTCCTGAGTGAAAGCATTGCCGCCGCTGCTCTTGAGTGCCTCTGTGGCCGCTGCTCGGGCAGCTTGCTGCTGCTGCACCGCTGCGCCGAGAGCGCCGCCGGCGGCCAGCTGCGTTGAGGTCTGCCGCTGGTGCACCTGCCCATTGGAAAGTCGGATGAACTCAGAAGCCATATCGAATTGGCGTGTGATGTAATAGCAGAATAGAGTGCACGCGCGCGTGCAAGGCGGCGCTACCGCGTCCGTGTCGGTTCCCCTCGGGTCAGCCTTGGGCAAGTAGTCGCTTTTCAGCTGATAGTGCTGCAGAATCGATAGGGAACGAAGCAGAATGGCCTGCACGCACATGTTCAGCACGCGCTCCGAGCGCTCGTCGACGGCCTCCATCGCAGAGCCGCGTGCCTCCTCGATGTCCTGAATCAGCCGTGGGTGCTGCTGCAGCAGCGGGACACAAATAGCGCGTATCGTGTCACTGAGACTCATAAGGGAGGACTGGGCAAAGAGCAGCAGCCGAATGGCGCAATGCTGCGACTCCAGCTTTGACGGCTGCAGCAGCTCTTCCTCGGACTTCGGCTTCACTCGCCAGTTATCGCGATCGCCCCGCAGCGAGTCCAGCACCTTGCGCAGCTCCGCATCGAGGTAGCTAGCGACATAAACGAGCGTCGTCTTGATGAGGTCGAACACGTATGGTCCCGCCTCTTTGGGAATCGCGTACGTCTTCACGCGGTCAGCCACCTCCATCAGACACGTCATCATCTCCTTCATCTTTGTCATGTGCGCCTCGCGCAGGTCGAAAAACTCGTCCGGGACGGTGTGCAGACTACGCGTGTATCGTTCCTCAATAAGCGTGAAGTACCGTTTCAAGAGTTCCAACTCTGTGCGCTGGCGGCTGTAGGAGCCTCGCTGCACGAAGATGACGTCCACAAAGCGACTAAGGAAATCGACCTGATTGGCGCTGAAGAGGTTCCTGAGCTCCCTCATGTACTCCTGGTAAAAAGAGTAGAGGCGCGCCTCCATCGTGTGATGGTAGGCAACTGCATCCGCAACGCGCAAGCCGCAGCGCCGCTTTGTGCGCGGGGTGAGGCTCCCCTCTGCCTGCGTCATCGACGCCGCCTGGGTCTCCGCCAGCTTGATTTGCTGGCTCAGGAACGGCTTGACCACCCCGTCCGTGACACGCAGCAGCAGCTGCTGGCGAGCCGTGTTCGTAGTACCGAAGATGGTCTCCACCACAACCACGTCACGGCGAATGCGGTCGAGCAGGAAGCGGAAGGTCCGCTGGAGCTCCTTGTCGGTATGCTGTCGGTAGTGGTCCATCGCTCGCACCTCGGACACCTGCGGAAGCGGTGGCAGACCTGGCAGTGGCTGTGGGCTCCATTCGCTGAACAGCACCACGCCCAAGTCGTTGATAGAGCGAGAAAAGAACAGCGACAGCAACTCATCATTCGACGGCGTCAGCGCATTGTACAAGGAAGAGATGCGTCCGAGTGTCTTGAGCAGCGCGCGACCGTACGCTTGATACACGGCCGTCTGCGGGTGCTCGTTGTAAAAGTCGTTGAAGCACGTCACGACGTGGAAAAGGTCGGACACGAGCTCCTTGCGCAGCCAATCCACGTATATGCGAACGTTCTTCACGTTGGTGGCCAAGTCACCAAGTTCGTTCGCCAGCAGCGTGAGCCGCTGGCACCACTCGACCTGTGCCTCCGTGCAGCAGCGGAGGGCGAAGAGTCGATCAAGTCCAGCAGCGACGGCCGCGGCCTCGGCGCGCAGCATGCGCACCTGCGTCAGGTCAGCGACGGCGTCCCCGTCCTCGCCGTCGCCGTTGTCCTCAATGGTCGCCACCGCCTCGTTGTCGTCCTCCACCTCTGCCCTCCGATCGCGGACCTGCTCTGCGACGATGCCGCCGCCAGCGCCACTTGGCAGACGCACGGCATCGTCATCGCCCCTGCCGGTCGCGGACTGTGGGGAATACTGAGATGACCGTTGCGGTGAAAGCGAGCGCGCTTGGGCTCGAGGAGAGACGCTCCTACTCGCAGCAACGCTTCCACGCCGCGAGCCGCTGCGAAAGACGCGAGGTCGGCGCGTGGCGCCGGTCGGCTGAGCGTCGGTGTCTGGAACCTCTGCATCTGCGGAGGCAGACCGCTTGACACTACTGTGGCCGACATCCGCCTCCGCATCCCTATCGGCCCCTGCCAAGCGCGAGGAGGCCAATGCAGAGCGTGTAGTGGCAGAGCTGATGGTGCTGCCGAGCCCAGACCTCTTTGCAGTCGAGGCAGGGGCGGCGGCGTTCACTAATGTCGTGTAGAAGCTAGGACGAAAAGCTGACACGCGGCCGGCTGCCCAGCGCATCGTCACAGCTGCCCGCTGGGTCTTGCGAGCGGCCGAGAGGGACTCGAGCAGCACACGCAGCTCTCCGCTGGCAATGCCGGTCATCATTTTGAAGTAGCGCAGCAGTTGCGACACCGACTTGCCACGCTGCACGCGTGCGTTGGACTGGGCCAGATGCTGCTCAATGCCAGCCATTGCAGCCTGTGCATTGCTGACGCGATTCTCGTACATCTGAAGTCGCGCGGAGGTACCCTCGAGCCCGAGCCTCACTGTCGCCAGCCTCCGCTTCTCCTGGATCTCGACTCGTTTGCACCGCACTTCCTCGCGGTGCAGCAGCAACTCCTCCTCCTCGAGCAGCCGGCGAACCTCCTCCGACGCCTCCTCCAGGGTTGAGGTGAGCTGGCCCGCAAGGCTTACATAGTCAGGATCGGCTGCGCCACCGCCACCGAGGCGGCCGTCAGCGTTGCCACTGCCACGCCTGTCGGGCACCACCCCTATTCGAGCTCGCATGCTCATTGGCATCCGGCTGTTGCCGAAAAGAGACGTGCCGTCGCTGCCCAGAAGCTGGGCCACCTCGCTGTCCGCAAGTCCGCCAGCAGCGGCGCTACCGCCACCCCCGTCAGTGCCACTACCCACTCCCTCCAGCCTGCCAGTGATGAGACGTTTTTGTTCTGTGCGGTGCCTCTGCAGCACTGAGTACAAGAGGCGCTGAGATATGTTGTTCACAAAAAGAGCAGAGGAGAAAGCAATGGTGCTGAAAAGGGTGCGGTCCACCATCATCCGCCGGCCGACTACGGCAGACCCCATTGCCGCCTCCGCAGCTGAAGATGTGCTAACCGGCGCTGGAGTTGGTGACGGCGAGGAAACCGCAGTGGCAGCCCTAGACGCAGCGGAGCTGTTGCTGTCATTGTGAGCCACAGAAGCTGCTGCGCCATCGCCAGAACTAGTACGAGGTGCCACAACAGAGGTGTGCAAGCCTGGCTTGCCTTCTGGAAGAGTACCAGCAGCATCAGCGCCAGCGGTGCGAGGTGAAGAAGCCGGCATGACCGACAGACCCGCCAGCGGTAGTGTTGGTGCGCGTGCGACAGGCGTGGCCTCTGGCGCGGAGGTCACGGAGGAAATCGACCGTATCGAAGGCGCAGCTGTCGTCTTTGCCTCGCTATTGCCCCTGTCGTCCTCCCTCCTCGTGCCGGCGGCAGCGGGGCGAACGACGCGGCGCGGCCTGCGCGGCCGCGCATTCGCGTCTCCGTCCATTGGGGGCAGAGCGTTGGATTTGCTGGTACTCAGGCGACAAGGAAACACTTTCAAACATACATAAGAGAAGTGCAGTCGTGGAGGAGGAAGATGAGCCCAATAGCCGCGTCCTCGTGAAAGGAGGTCAGTGTCGGAATGGTA
Organism: Leishmania martiniquensis; assembly: GCF_017916325.1. Taxonomy (NCBI): domain Eukaryota; phylum Euglenozoa; class Kinetoplastea; order Trypanosomatida; family Trypanosomatidae; genus Leishmania; species Leishmania martiniquensis. The sequence continues at coordinate 303,519 of NC_090158.1, forward strand.
CTGACGCTATCGTGTACTGCATTGTTGATGGGTCGCCGTGCACGTTGTCGATGTGGAGCGTGCGTGTGCAGGTGTGTATGAATGTGTGTGTGTGTGTGTTGGGGGGAGGGGGAATGCGTTACCCAAGTCGAGAGCAGGAGATGGACGTCGACGCGGATGGCGCAATGGACATGCAGAGGTGCAGGAGCGCCGCGTATGACGCAGGAAGCCGCGAGCACTGGGTTGGATTGTCGGGCCGCATTTCATGATTCGCTGCCGGGGGAGGGGGGAGAGAGCGGAGCGGAGGAAGACCAGCAGGCAGCAAGAGGAACGATCCTTAAAAGTGTGTGCACGCGTGTGTGTGTGTCTTTGCGCGTTTACCCCGCATACATCAACTTTTCCTCCCCCGCGCCCATCCCCTTTGCGCCTTTGCGATCGCTAACACACACAGCGACAGGCACACACATAGAGAGATGTATATGTGTATGCCTGGAGAGCGAGAGCGAAGCCAACACACCCACGATCACGGGTAGACACCGCCTTTCTTGCTGATACTACGCTATGTGTGTGCCCGCAGACTCACACAGACACATAGGCAGCCAGGCATGCTCCAGCACTCTGTGAGGCGGCGCAACGGATCCTCACTCCGCTCGTTGCGTCGTGGCTTCAAAGGCCCCCACTAGGATTGCATACGCAAGAAGAAGCGTTCCGTGAGTGGGGAGGGAGAAGCAAGCGAAGCCGAGACAGCCACAGATCAGCAGCTTCCGCAACGTTTGCGCGCACGTTAAGAATCCCCTCTCATCTTTTTTTGTTTTTGAGGTGGGAAGAGGAGCAAATACGGAACAGGTGTGGGCGCTTCTCTGCTCTGGGGCCGCTCCCCTACTCCACCTTCCCCCTTTTTCTCGTACCTTCCCCCAGCTTCGGCGGCGGAGTAGCGCAACCGCTAGCGAGAAACGTTTCACCCGCCCACCCCCACCACACACACACACGCACGCACAGAGAGAGAGAGTGCGGGGGGAAGTCGTCCATGCTGCGAAGCGCCCAAAAAAGCGTGGGCGGGCCCCACCCGTCTGTGAGAGAGGTGAGGAGGAGTAGGTGAGCGTGTACGGGAGGGATGCGGTGGATGGGTAAAAAAAGGCTCAACCGCGCACACGAGAGGGGGGACAGAGATGCATATATTGTGCGCATGCGTCTAATGAATCACTTCAGTAACGAAAAAAAAGAAGAGAGGAAGGCTCCAACAAAGGGGAAAAAGATGCTATAACAAGATCGAAGTTTTTTGCGTCGTTGCCCATAGACAGCGAACAGCCCGCGGTACGACCGAAACAGGAAAGAAGCATTTGGGAGGAGTGCGCCGAAAACGAACGAGTGAGCGGCGATAGTCGTTCGAGTACGAGGGAGACAGAGAAAATTAACGGCATTCGTGCACGCGGGTCAGAGAGAGGGGGGAAGAGAGCACAACTCAAGGTGGCAGGGACGGAGGAAACACATTGACACCGCCTCTCCCCCCTCTCACACCATCCCCCAAACGAGCATGTAAACGCAATGTGCTATTCACCCAACACACACACACATACACACACACAGCACACACACACAAACATATTACGAAGAAAAGCATCAAGCAAGCGGCTTCCTCCATAAAAAAAACAGCGAAGGAGATAGAGGGGGGAGGAGAAGGAGGGGATAACACATCACACACAGCGCACACACACACACATATATGCGCGCGAGGAAATAGGAAAAAAAGTCATCATCATCGTCGGCCTTCTGTTCTCCTTACTCTTCTCCGCTTGACGGTGTTTGTGAGAGTGTGTATTCGTTCGTTTCACCTTGTTGCGGTCGTCGCCTCCGCGACCCCATTCCCAGCACATACACCAAGACACACCGTTCAAGCGGAGAAGGGCGCTGCAGTCCACATCTGCCGGCTCCCCTCGGGTGATGCTGGTGCGCGCACGCACCTTCGCGCAGGAAGGAGAGGCGTGGAAAAATGACGACGAATAGAAAAAAGAAAGCAATGACCATACAAACGCTGAGAGAAACAGATGGGGGAGGGGGGAAGGAAAGACAACAGCGAAGACGGACGAGATGGTGATGGAGGCAGTGAAGGGCGGGCAGGACGAGGAGTGCTTCGTCTGCCAGCTCCCGTTCCTACACACAAGGGAAGCGAACGAAGCAGGCGCCGGAAATACCCACATCACAGAAGTGCGAAGCAGCAGATAGGGAAGATGATGATGAGGGAGCGAGACAGAGAGAGAGACTATCTGGCACTCTACGGGCATGCAGGTTCGAGTGCGCAAGAGCGGAAGGCCGGGACCACGTGCCGCTCGCGTTTCGTCGAATACTTCCGCTTCAGAGGTGTGTGCTATGCGATGCAGCCTTTCCTTCAGGAGGCCAATGGCGCGGCCCACCGTTTCGAGGGGCCGACAACGTGTCAGCTTTTCTTCTTGGCCGCCGTGGTGGCCGCAGCAGCTGTGGCGGCGGCCTTCTTCTTGCTGCCGTTGCTGCTGCCGCTGGCGCTGCGCGGGGCCGATTTCAGCGGGCTCGCTTTCCTCCTGCCGCGCATACCAGGAATGCAGAGGCAGCACCAGACGCAGATGAACAACGCACACATCGCCACAATGACAACAAGCAGGAAAAGGCCAACGATGGCATTGTAGAATACAGTGTCCGCGTCGACAAGGAGATCTGAGAGAGCCTCCAGTGCACTGCTGCTGATGTACGCCCAATCGCCCCGTTGTGCTGCGGCCACGGCAGCTTTGATAGCAGAGATTATGCCGTTCGGTACTTGCATGCCGAAGATGTAATACGCAAAGAAGAGCTCTATCCAGACCTTGTACACACACTCGTAGATCATCACTGCCGCCACCATTGGGGGCAGCACGAAGACAGCGACGATGCCAGCGGCGGCGCAAAGGCCGATCGGAACGGCAGCGTAGCCCACCATGGAGAGCGCCTTCTTCGCCAGATCCATCACCGGCACATCCCGCCATTCGCCAAACGCCGGTAGCAGCTCAGCGTACTGGGCTTTCGCCCTCGCATAGTAATGCTGCGCAGCCTTCGTGTACGACAACACCGCAGGGGTGTACGAGTGGAGGATGTAGTTCATCACACCCAGCGCCGTCTGGCCGAGCAACCTGACGTGCGCGGCGATGAGACGATAGAAAATGATGTACTTCTGCACGTACTCGCTTGAAGAGAACGGCTGGGGCTGGGCATCAAGCCATGCCTGCGACTCAGCGATGCACGTTTTAGGGACGCTTCCGCCATAAAAGCGAAGCGTCTCCATGTCGTAGACGAGCAGGTCGTCAAGCCTCCTGGCCAGCTGCTCTTCAAGCTTGGAGGCCTTGTTCGGGGCGTGCACGCGAGCCTCATTCAACTCCGATCGGGCATCTCGAACGGCAGCCGCCGTCTTCTTGCGCTTCTCGTGCACACGGAAAAGGTACTCCTCGACGCTCGCCGCGCATCCCTGCGGCAGCTCCGTGGCCGTGAAGCGGATCTTGTCAACCGAGTCGATCTTCCGCTTCAATTCTTCTCTGCGTTGACGGCCCTCGGCGGCCCTGCGATAGCGCTCCTCCCCCTCCGCCACGCGGCGCCGCTCCTGCCTCTCCTGACGAGCCCTCTCTCTGGCCTCGTTGCGATGGTGCTCTTTCTCGCGACGCGCCTGCTCCACGGCCTCGCGCTCTCTTACGGCAGCTGCCTCAGCGCCAGCCTCAGTCGCACGTGCCGCAGCAACCTTTTGTGCAGCCGTGACTTGCGCCTCATCGCCGGCAGGTGCAGCTGCTGTTGCAGCAGTGGTTTTTTTCGTCGTTGAGGCACCGTCGGCAGCGGGCATGTGGGTAGCGGTGGCAGAGGGGGCCACATCTTCCTGGGCACGCACACAGGCCAGCGTAACACTCAAGAAAAGAAGCACGACGGCGACGCACCACAGCGTGCACCGACGCGACACCACACGAAAGTGTTTCATTTATGTGCGTCTGCTTCGCGTTGCCTGTGTTTCCGTCTCCCTGCCCGTAATGTGCACCTTCGAATGCCTGCGTCTCGGATTCGCCTCTACTGTCCCCTCGGCACTTCCTCGTTGGTAGTAGGGCACGCTTCAGAGAAAGAGGGTGGGAGGTGGGGGTGCGCTTGGAGACGCAGCGCCAGCTTTCTGTGGCAATGTTGCTATGACGAATCCAGACGGTGTGCCAGCGGGGCACGTGTGCGGATGGGTCTGTGTCGCTGCGGTGGGTGAGAGAGAGAACAGAAGAGGAGAAACACGCGAAACGAAGAAACAGCCGAGATGGCACGCTGAGCAACCAGATGAACGTCCGCGACAGCAATCACGAACAAAACTCACGAGTCGCCTAACCAGCCGCGTTGGCGGAGATGAACACGCACGGCAAGCTGGCCCTTACGGGGTTTTTTTGGAGCGGAGCTGTGGCAATACCAGGGTGAGTGCGCAGCACGCACAACGTAATAGCTGAAGAAAACGTAGAGTAGTCGGTAGAAAGTACCCGATCACGTAACAATCGACGAGAAGGCACTCCGCGTACAGCTGCGGTACTTGTGATGGTGATGCAGTAGCCGGAGGGTGCGTGGAGGTGAGCACAACGATATAGAAGAGTTGGAGCAGCAATAGAAATTTCAATAGACAGAGCGAGAAGAGATAGCTCAAATACACAATGAAAATAAACGGCGATGACGCTCAGACCTCCGGTCCTCCTCTCTCTCTCTCCGTGTGTGTGTGTGTGTGCGCGCGGTGGCACTGCCCCTCTTTGTCCCTGAGGCAAGGGGCTGGCTTCAATACTTTGCCGCTATGCCATCGAAATGTTGGCTTTCACTTTTTTCTTGTTGTACGTCCGTGCGCTTTCCTTCCTCTTTTTTCCTTTCTCTGCATCACGATGTGTGTGTGTGTGTGTTTCCGCAGCCGTGACATCACCAAGAGCGCCCCCCCTCCCCATGTGCAGGCGCGTTCCAGTGATTGAGCCACATACGCATCCAGCACGCAGAGGGGACGGTCGTGGGATCACCATGTGCGGAGTGGGTGCGCGTATGACCACACACACACACACAACAAAAAAAAAGAGTGAACGAAGAAGAGCGGAAGCGACGTCGAGTTTATGTGGGTCATGGGGCGCCATGTGCCCGCCGGCAATCCGGCCAAGAAAGCAAATGCCGCATGCAGGCAAAAGAAAAATTATATATATATATATATAATATATATATACGGAGGAAGAAGCGCAGGAGGTCGATGGCAGCCGGTGATTGCTGTGCTCGAGGAAAAGCCGTTGCACTTGACCGGCTCAGCTGCTCCCCTTCCCACCCACCCCCGCTGCACCCTTTCCACCTTTTCTTCCATGTCTGTTCAGCACTTCCTCACAACAGCGCCTGCAGTGTGCGTCACTCGAAAAGGGGGGAGTCCGTCCCGTAAGCAGCGTTAGAGACGCTGTGCGTGTGCTTACGTGATGAGTGCCTGCACGATACGTGCTCCGCTCTACCCCATCTCTCCCCTCCCCCTTCTTTGTTTTTCACGCTGCATTAGCGGCGTAGTGCCACGGTCGAGAACTTTCGATCACAGCTGGTGATGCTCCGGCCCTGCCGACCCGCCTTGTAGGCGGCATCGATGATGGGCAAAAAATCGTACAAGTCTTCGAAGGCGAAGAAATTTATTTTATTGTTGTTGCCCGTTCCCACGTCGACGCGGATGTGACGATTTCGGTAGAAGAAGAGAACAGCGAACGGGTCACGGTCGTGGCCCAGCTCGTAGAGGTCATTGAAGGCCGTCACTTCACGCGTGTCGACAAAGTACATGATGCAGTACTTGCGCACCTTGGGTGCCAGCTCGCTGAGCAAGGCGTCCATCTGACGCGTGCGCAGGTAGTGTTCGTCGGCGTTGGCCGACAAGAGGGCGGCTGTCGTCGCCGACGGTGCCGCACAGGGCTCGTTTCCAGCCGCATCAGTACGCTGGCGCTTGCGACTGGATAGCGTTGCCGAAGAGGACCTCAATAACCCTTCCACCGCCGTCGAGCTCGACGCTGCGGCGGCACGCCCAGCATGCCGACTGAACTCCTCCGCTTCGTCTTCGGTGGACGTGTAGCTGCTAAATCGAATCAGCACCAGCTTGTCTGCGGAGTCCAACACGATATGACGGTCAACGTCCCATGCACTATGCAGGGTGACGATATTGGCCATTCCTTCCAAAACCTCAGGATGCGCTGCGCAGACACTGGCACGACCGCTTCTTTGGCGCGAAGGAGCTTGGGGACGGCAGCGGATGCGTGCCGTTGAGTTGCGCTCGCCGGAGGGTCAGGGATATCATCCCCAAGGGAGGCGGCATAAGTGTACGTGCAGCAGAAAGAGGGAGAAGCGGAGGGGGGAGGAAAAGGTGGTGATGCTCAGCCATTCTCCATCGCCGCGAAGGCAGCCAGGACAAACGCTCGACAAGTAGGGAAGGATGTGCAGGCGTGCTCGCCATGTGAGCGCCGGGGGCCAGTAAAGCAAAGAGAGAGATCGGGAAAAAAGTGATAAAAAGGGAGACGAGGAATAGTGCGCCAGGAACAGCGCACGAGCAGCCGCATGTCCGGAAATAGCCATGCTCTTTCTGTCGAGCTGGAGGTCGAGCGCAGACGTGCGCGCCAGCATAGCTTCGAATGTGGGCCATTTGTGTTTCCCTTCATGTGCGCGTCATGAGACGCACAAGTTAACGCGAAGCGTTGCGGAAGAAAGAGGAGCGGCATCAGCAGCAATCGGCGTCCTCGTTCAAGAGAGCTTGCGCGGCGTGAGAGAGAGCGCACACACAAATGAACGCCGGCGAGGAGCGCTATGCATGCGTGTGTGCCGTCGCTCCAATGCGTTTCCCTGCAAAGTCACTCTGCGGCAGCATAAGAAGCGACACGGGATCGGTGGCGCTCATCATTCGCTGCGGTAGGACAGAGAACGGGTGCGCCAGGCTTCCAACAACTGCTAACCGTCCCCTCGGCTAGGCATGTGGAAAGGCCTGTGGCAGGATTCATGGTGTACGGCAAAGGGGATGTGGCCGAAGGCAGGGCAGCTTGGCGTTGAGCTGTGCCCCGATGGAACAGAGTGGGAAGGGGAGAGGAAAGGAGCGACGCGAATCTATTCAGCCCGTTGATCAAATACAGAGAGAGTAACAGAAAAAAAAACGCTACGCTGCAGGCCCCAGCCCCGCACCCTCTCGTAACGGAGAGGCGTCGCTCGCGCGCCTTTGGGAAGGGGGAAGGGGCAGGGGACATCCCTCTCCCACTTCGCGACCAGGCCGAGCAGGCCACGGAGGCATGGGGTGAAGCCGGGGACGCACGCCGCGCTATCTCCTTTCACGGAGCGAGTGTCATGCCGTTCTCTCAGCTTCACCATGTCACGGTACACCAGGAGGTGATCGACTGCCTCGATGCACGGAGCCTTCTGTAAGCCAAAGAGGCATCTACAGAGGAGAGAGGTTGCAACGGGCTTCGGCATCGTGCCCATAAAGCGCTCCCTCGCCGATGAACAAATGTGCGGCAGGTGAGGCACTGGAGATGCTTGACGAGGGGAGAGAGCATCCGCAAAGAGCGCCCTGTTCCCCCAGGCGCCCACCGCATGCTTGCGTGCCTAGAGGAGGGCATCACTGCGCTTGTTCAGCTCACCTGATTCGAGGGTAGTGCCGTCTTGGGTGTGCCTCACGCGCATGAAGCCACTGCACCTGGACTCTTCTTCAAGGAGAGAGACGACAAGTATCTGTGCCGCTTTGCAGTTGGCATGCGGGCATTTTTTTTTCGGAGAGAGGGGGAGGGGACGAATCTGAGGCGCAGCAAGTGTGGACACTGCTGATCGACGAGCGCTTTATTTTTTTTCGCATTCTGGCGGTGAGGGCAAGGATGCAGACCACAGCACCGCAAAAGCTCCCTCCTGCCAGTAGGAGGAGCTTGCATGTGCTGTGCCAGCCACACCCACGCCCAGTGATAGAGAGCGCAACACATAAAAACAGAGGGACATCTTTTGAATGCGTCACGTGCCACCCTGGCGCGTTTGTTGCGCCCGCCAGGGCACGCACGACCGTCTGTGAGGGAGGGTAGATGGGGGTATCGACTGACCACGGTCCAGACGTCCGTCTTGCATGCGTGGCATTCCGGGCCGGTCACCATCACCCTAGGCGCGGAAGCCGCATCGCGCGCGACGCCTTGCGCTGATGCCGTCGAGAATCAAGATCTTCGCAGCCCACATACCCTTCGACTGTAAGAGAGCCGCAGGGCGATGGGGGGCGCGCCCTCTCCGAAAAAAAAAATAAGAAAAAAACGCGGGAGGATTATAGAGTGAGACGGCTACAGCGGCAGAGGCCCCTAACAGAGTGAGAGCGCTCGGCATCCCAAAGCAAGCGGCATGGCTGCTCTTTAGCGCGGGGAGGAAGGGGGAAGGGCAAACCTCGATGTTTCGAGGATCACGAAATGTGAGGGTAACGCTCGCGGCTACGTCGATAGCGCGTCCTGACCCGCACCGGCTCACGGTAGCCACCACGAGGACGCCGTCCACTCCTGTCAGAGAAGGCGAGAATGTTTCCTGCCGAGGGCCTCGGAAGTGGTTCGTACTGGTATCGGGAGGTGGGGCGCCCTCCGGTGCACATGGCATGTACAATGAGCCAGCTGCACTGCCTACTCGGGTGAAAGCGCGGTCGAGGACGGGGTAAATAAGGACGAGGCCCCGCGGGAGCGCCAATGCGCAGCTTCTGACTCCGTGAAGGAGGGGGGGTCGGGATCGGGGTCGCAGTAGACGCGCGTGCACAGCGCGCCCCGCCGACCGGAAAGACAGAACTGAGCGAGCAGGCGCTCTACCAATGAGAGCACCAGTTGGGAAGGGCGCTGGTGATGGCACTCGATGACTTTGGGGGGGGGGGGGTCGTCAGCAGCCAAGAAGAATTCTGAGATCAGTCCCGCGGGGAAATGTAATGAGAAGGGATGAGGCTCTGAGGTGAGGGGGGATCGCGCCGGAGATGGAAACAATAGAGGCACGACCATATGTCAGCTGACTTGGTCATCCTACATGAGTGACGGCAGTCGAGCACCGGTTGCCACGCCACAGGGCCGGCAGGAGCTGTTCGCCGAATCGGTCGCGCGCCAGTGAACCCGTGTGAAACGCAGGCCCAAGATGTATCGAAAGTGGCCCTGTAGCAATGCATCTTGCCATGAAAGCACGAGCTTGTCCAGCGTCACATTGCTGCAGGTATTTCTCTCCAGCACTCCGGCACGTGAGCAAAGAAAGACCCCACTCGCTTCCTCGCCCTTGACGACTTTCCGCCATGGCCCTCCTCAGGGCGGCTGCTTTGCTGCGGAGGCCAAAATGCTCTCCACAACGATCTGCACGAGCCACGCGCGCTGCACATCCGACGCGGCCGACTCAGCATTCACAACTTCAGCCGTGATTAGCGACCCCGATACCGCGGCAGACGCGGTGCCGACGCCGCCAAGCCCAGCATGGCGTCCACGCCTGCCTGTGCCCCGATCGTAATACCCACCCCCGGTGTCGCGCCGTAGGCTACCACCACGGCTCCCGCTGCGGAGGCTGTACAGCTGATAGTTGCCCAGCCCGGCCCCGCTGCTCGATGACAGAGATGTCGCTGTCAAGTTCAGCTGCGAACGAACACGCTGCCAGATGCGAAACTCAGCGCACGGCTCATCACTGCTGATGATCACCTCCTCTTCGTGACGTTCACGCTGCCCTGAGGTGGGGCAGACGTTCTGCGTGGCCACCCGGTATTTGTGCAATACCTTCGGCGCCACCGGCATCGTGTCAGTCCCCGACGTCGCCGCTGTGGTGACGATCGGAGAGAGAGGAGATGATACCGCAGGCGTTGTGGAGACAGGGAAAAGGGAGCCGCCGCTCCCGGCGGGGCCCGCTGTTGCTGTCGGCGTCGTCGGGGGCGTTGATGACGCCACAGTGGAGCAACATGCACCCGGAAGGAGGGGATCGCAAACGGTGAGAACGGCCTTGGTGCCGATGATGCGCAGTGACTGCTGAAAGATAGACAAATCGCTGTTCTCTTCCCCGGCCCGATCGAAAGCGCCACTGCCGGACGCGGCGATGTGGAGAGAGACGCAGAGGTAAGACGGACGCGCGGTTGCGGCGCTGCCTGCTGAAGATTCTTGCCCCTCGCTGCTTTCCGGCGTGGTCCCCTCAATGCCGTAATACATCTCCGCCTGCACGCAGAGTGGACGATGCGTCTCAGAAGCGCGGCGGAGCACACGGCCAACCACCATATCGGGGCAAGTCCAGTCGAGCAGGTGTAGCAAGACCGCTACAGCATCCCAGCCAAGGCTATCCATGATGCCAAGCGACGCGGCCGCTGCCGAGTCGGCTGAGGAGGGGTTTCCGCGGCCAATCACCACCATACTGATGCGGTGCACCGCGCCAACAACACTCGCCGCTGCATTCACAGCGATAGAAGTGGGGGCAGATGACTTTGGCGCTTGCCTCGCTTCCCCTTTGGGTGTTGGCAAATTCAGTGCGCCTATCGTGGTAGCGGTCGCTGAGCTCTTCTCAGAGGTGGATAACCTCTCCCACCCCATGCCGCCGCGGCTGACCCCCTCTGCATCTTTGAGTGCGCTACCGAGACTCGAACCCATGAAGTCGAACACCGAGAAGCCCCCGTCACTGCTGACTGCCGGCGCCGCCGCTTTGGTGGACACTGTCGTGAAGACGCTCCTACCGCCCCCCGTAGACTTCGAGGGGCTCAAGGTCGAAAACGCCTGTGCAGCCGTCTTGCATGCGGCACGCTGCAAGCCTAGCGACTTACGCAGTTGTGCCACCGCTGCCTCAGACCAACCACGCCGGCAACCCCCGCCGCGGTAGAGGAAGAGTCGCCTCATTTCCGGCCTCCCACGCATCGCGGCAGCGGCAGCGGCAGCACAGGTCGCCACCGTCTCCGCCGACAATGCGCACCCCACAACAATCTGCTTATCACGCTCAAGCAGCCACAGCAGTACCGCTCGAGCACCAGCCTCATCGCAGTCCGCGCCGTAGTCGACGAGATAGATAACCTCCACGTCGTCCACGAGCGAGTTAGCAGCGGTGCCGGCTGCCGCAGCATTCGGGCTGAGGGCCGCCGCACCCGATCGCGTAGGCCAAAAACCCGGGCTCGCCACCGCTGTTGGCGAAAAGAAAGGGGCTCTGCCGTGTTCGGCAGGTCCTTGGTCCGTGCCGTCGCACTGCACACCCAGCAACGGCTTGAAGAAATAGCGCCACGCTGTGGCGATGATGCAGTTCTCCTCTTTTTTGCGTGCAGAGTACGACGAGCCACTCACGCTAGCGAGGGTAGACGAGATGACAGTGGTGCTTGTCACGCTTCTCCTTCTTGATTCATCCCTCGCGCCGCCCTCGGCGGCCGACTCAGCCGCGCCATCCGACACGCACACACGAACGTCAACAAGGGGCGTTTCCCCTCCCGCCGCGGCACACGTCTTGGCCTGTGGGAGACGATAAAACTGCACGCATCGTAACGCAACGGCACAGGCGGTCTCCGCCGACGCCCTCTCCTCCGCGTCGCTGACAGCTTTGGTGACGGTGGTGCTTCGCAAGGAGTTGCTGCTGTGACTCACCTTGGCATCCCCAGTCCCCACGACAACGCTGACACGGAGGCCGCTGGCGTGAATGGCCCACCACTGCTGAAACACACTGAGCTCTGTGCCGATGACGGCAACGCGCGGCGTTGCACAGCCTCCGTCAGCGTCACCGCTCGCCTGATACAGCAGCCCACCACCACTGAGCCCAAAACTGCCGCTGACACTTCTGTCGCCGCCGTAGCCACTGAGACCACCGCCGCCACGAGCATAGCCGGCTGAAAATAGGCCAGAGTCGCGTGTCACGTCGCCAGTACTGGAAGGCAATCTTGTCGAGGCGCCGCGCACGCTACCTCCAATCTCGCGAGCGCTAAATCCTGCCCAGTTCATGGCTGCGGTTGTCAATGAGGTGGTGAAGAAGATTTCGATTCAACAGTGTCCACGTGTGCGTGTGTGTGTGTGAGAGAGAGAGGCAGAGCAGGTGGCACACGGTACACATTGCGCCAAAGGGAAAAAAAGAAGCGTCGAGCGTCATTGGCATGCGTGAAAGGAGAGCACCATGGGAGAAGGTGAGAGAGAGAGAGCAACGCAGTCTCGAGTGCCTGCGAAGGCGGGGAACAAAGAGCCACGCGGGCCAGCAGGCGTACTCCCGTTTCTTTTGTCCCTCTACAAAGCCATCTTAGGCGCCATGATACGGAGCAGCCACTCCAAGTGCTTGTATGATTGCTGAGCGCGCACACGTGCCTGGATCCCAGCCGTAGACGCCCAAGCCCAGAGCGCGAACCGTGCAACGCTGGCATACTCGTACATGGGGGAAGTTGTTTGCCTTCATAGCTTTGCTCTTTCATCCATTCCTCCTCCGTTGTTGCGTGGTGGCAGTGCTGTCACCACCCTTGTTCGGCTGAATATATATGTTTCGCTGCTTTGGCCTTTGCGGCTTTCTTGTGTGAGGCAGGCGGCTTTCCACTTTTCTTTTCTCGTTGATGTTGCCGGGCGTGCATGAGCTAAGGCGTGGGGGGGGGGGGGTTGGATGAAGCCAAGAGCTACGCAAGCTGGCGCCTTCCAGCCCGCCCATCGGCCCCTTCTGTCACCGGCTTTTCGCCCTTCCCCCCCTCCCTCTCGTTTTCCTCCCGCATGAAGACATGCAGCGACACAAAGAAAGGCAGAGAGACGGGGGAGGGGGCCGGTTGGTTAGAGGGGCCTTCAGTTGATGTTGTGAGGAAGTCCGTTGAGCGGTGGAGGGAGGGAAGGGCGGTGAATGGGTTCGCACAACTTCTAAACGGAGCGAAAGGGGGGGTGAGTGAGTCGGGCCGTCTCACCCCGTGAAGAGCACTCGGGAGGGTGTAAAGAGAGGGAGTCGGTAGGGAAGGGGAGGGGGGGGTGAAACCGCCTCACGGGAAGGCTAACCGCAGTAGGGAAGAAAAAATCAACTCAGCAGTGACAGTCAAAGAGCTCCAATGGCGTGGACGATCACGTCCGCTCCCCCCCCCATACACACACACTCACACCAATACGCCTTTTTGAGCGGTCGACGCGCGAGTAGGACGGCAGAGGCAGCGAGACGAGAAAGCGAGTGAGATGAAAGGCGCATCAAAAAAAAGGGGCCGAAAAGGGAAGCAAATATATAAAAAAAAGCAAGCAGAACGCACACGCACACAGCAGTCATGGAAGCGACTATAGCCCTTATCTCTGTTTAGAGACGCGCTTCTTCTTGCTGCAGGCACTGCAATGTGCTGCTAACCCTGTACGCCACGCACATCTTGACCGCTGCGCAGTCACTGACCTTTCACTGTCTCTCTACGCAGGAGGTGCAGAATCGCGACCGATACGGGCAGACTCGAGCATCTTGTCCATCACGGCCTGCGTCTTCCAGGATATCATCGCCCAGTGACGCGCGCTCTCCTCTTCGGCCTTGAGCCGCCGAGCGTCGCCCTCGCCGTCCGCGTAGAGGATCCTCGCTACGTCACCCCACAGCTCTGTGAGCTGGAAGTCGGGTGTGTCGCCCTTCACCGTGTGTTTGACCTCAGAGTGGAGATTTGGCGACCCGCTGACGTTGTCGTCGCTGCTGTTGTGCACCTCACAGTACTCCGTCTCGGGGCGGTTTGTCATGGGCAGGCACATATCGTCCAGTTGCAGCGTTCCCTCCGTCGTCGTGACGTGCAGCGTCTGCTCAAAGGCGGACCCGAAGGAGACGAAGAAAGACGCCAAGGCCACCATCCCCCCCTCCACCTCAAACATCATGTCGCCTGCGAAGGAAATGATGGCGCCCCGGTCATTCTGCTGCAGAATGCGGCCTGTCACTTCGGACGGCATTCGAAAGTCCATGAGGTGCAGTGTGTAGCGGATGCAGTACCACCCAAGATCGCCGAGGGCCCCGTGCGGCTCCAGCGCCGGATCCGTGCGAATATCGTTTCGCAAGAAGGCCTCATCGCCGCTTAGCGTGAAGTTCGCGAAGATGTGCTTCACTGGCCCGCCCATCCGCTTCAGTGCCGCGCACACCTCCTTCACCCGCTTGCCGTGGGAGAGCATGGTGCCATCCATATAAAGCAGATTTCGTTGGTCTAGCGCCTCGATCCACGAGCGCAACATCTCCGCATCGACAGCTGGAGGCTTCTCGCCAACGACGTGCTTATTGTGCTTGATGCACTCTTTTACCCAGTGATCGCGGGCGGTCACCGGAATGGCAATGTACACGACATCCACGTCCGCAGCAGACACGAGCTCCTCGTAGCTGCACACCGTCGGCACGGCGGCATCATCGATGTTGAGCGCATCGCACACACGCCTCACAAAGCTGTGCCCCCTAGCGTCGTCACGGCACCCGACACGAGTAACGAGCATACCGTGCGCGTGAACGCCGGCCCAAGCTCGCCACGCAATGTTGGCCGCCCCAAGAAGGCCTACGCGAATAGCCGGTGAACTCATGCTGCCCCCTCACGGCAAGTCACGATGTGTGTGCCCCAGCTTTTATCCGCGTGTATGTGGGCAGTGGCCCAAGAGTCGCCCCGTCTGCTCATCTAAGAAGTGAGTGACTTCACGGCGCCCGCCCTTTTTCGTCACTCTTCGCCGCTCCTTCTCTTTTTCAGATGTCACTGCGGCTCGTGTGAGACAAGTCGCGCATATGCGAGCAGAGGATGCTGTAAGGGAGGAAGTGGGGGATGCGGTATGTGAGCCACATCGAATTCTACGCGTGCATGAACGCATGGCGTTGATATCGCCCGCACCTCCAGAGGATTATGGAGCACACACACACACACACGCACATTACACAGAGGCAGGAGAAGAAAAAAAAGACAGAGAGAGGGACAGGAGGGAACGTGAGAGACCGAGCAAGTCGATCATAGGCAAAACAAAGCGGAGAAAGACACCGCACCTCTACCACAGCTACCTTTCTCTCGCTGAGTCGCCAGATGGCCTTTCCGTACCGCGCGAATGCCGTGTGTACCAACGGCTGACGTGAGCTCGTACGCAGTCCGTGCATCGACTCTATTGTGCTCGCGGAGAGGGAAGTGGTGTACACGACGATCCCACTCCCATTCCTTCGCTCCACCGTCGCCATTCCTCGCACCTGGGCGCATGTGGATACACGTGAGCATCCCAGCACACGTAGACGCGGACGAGCGCACCAGTGAACGCCGCGGTCGCCGCCAGTCACCGTCACCGCTTCCCCAAGAACGGAACTAACGGATGCTGCTTCGGGTGGGGGAAAGATGAGATGCCAAAGCAAAGACGCACAGCACCGCTTTTTTTCTGAATGCACCAGAGAGGGGGAGAGAGAGGAAGGTGTACAGGTGCACGCACACACACACACACACGCACACTCACCGTTATAATATGGCAACAGCGGCGCCTTTTCGCTGCTCTTTTTCTTTTTGGGCTTTTTTTGTGTTCCACCGAAATGAAGACTGCCCGTGAAGTGCACGCCAAGTGAAAGAGACAAAAAAGGGGGCAGGAAAATGGAAATAAAAACGGTCGCGTGCGCGCCACCGGGATAACTCCCCCACCAATGACTCCCCTCATGAGCGCTTCTCCCACCCACGCATCACCGCCAGCCCCCCCAAAAAAAACCATTTTGCCTTCGCTTTGGCCCGAGGAGAGAGGGCAGCCAGGGAGCCACGAGCATAATACTTTTAAAACGGCAACAACAACGAAAAAAAATTCACCAGGACAGACCTCTAGGTAGCGCAGGCATCCGTACACACAGGCATCGCCATCCATCTGCATCTCCGCTGTCCCCGATACTGCGAAAAATGCTCCCCCCTCTCTCGGCACCAGGCGCTTCCGTTTCGCGCGCGCCGGGCGGCGCTATCGAAAAAATGGGCGAGCGTCATGGAGGGCCGGATGGAGAGACAGGAGAGCACACTCTACTTGAGTGCGCTTCTATGATATGAGTGAGACGTCTACATGCACTTCCACGCTAAGTGTGTCGCATACAGATCGTACATGAATGCTGCATCCCTTGTAAACGGAGCGGGCACTCCTCGTCCTCCTCCTCTCTTCGTGGAGAAAAAAAAGCAGTGAGGACGCGCCCCACAAGGCAACGCCGCACGCACGCATTCACATCAGCGGCACACCATCCATACACACTCCCTCTCCTTTTCCTGCCGTGCCAGCTATGCCTCACACGATCGAAACTGCAAAGAGGGGGCCGCCACCCCACGATCAAGAGGGGGAGGCGAAAACCAAAAGAGGGCGTCGGAGAGGAGGCCACAGACAATGATGGAGAGCAGGCAGGCAGGGTACCTTGAGCTATCCACTGTCAGGAGCCTCTTCGAAAGAACTTTCGCTCTCACACCGAGCAGAGCCCACTGGAAAGTAAAAAAAAGGGGTGGCATGTAACATGCAACATGAACTCGAAAGAGTAAGACTTGGGGAGCAGGGGAAGGAGAGGGGCAACACATCCGCACGTACGTCGGCACACCCTCCTCTATCCCCGACGGAGCGCCCTCTTCTGCAGCCTCACCTTCTGCGACGCCGACGTGACTATTTCGGTGGCAGAAGTAGTGGGAGCTTTAGGCGACTCTGGAGCTGGATGCACTCCAGCTGCCGGGGTAGCCGGAGAGAGCGAGGCATGCCACACCCCAGAGGCGGCCTCCCGCTCCATGGCCTCGCGCATCGGCACCTCTAAGCGACCGAGACGCTTGTACGCGGACCACCAGTCGGAGCGTTGACCAAGCTTCTCGGGGTCGAAAGCGGCCCAGCGCGACTCGCACTCGCCACTGTGAAACTTGAGTGGGCACTTGCGACTCGCCTCCGTCCACGCGTCGAGCATCTCCGCCATGGCCGGTCGAGGCAGATTCTTTGCGTTCCGGAAGTGGTAGCCTACACGGTATGCACACAGCCCCAGTCCGATCCAAGTGCGCCACTCCCCCACCTCTACCTCCGTCGCCTGTCGCAGCCACCGAGACGCGTTTTCGACAGCCTCCTTCTCCGTTAGCGGCAGCAGCACCTGCGGCAGCAGAGCGCCACCTTCGTTGTCGTTGCGCGCTATTTTGCTGCCGCCATAAGCGGGCATGTGAAGCTGCCTTGGCGCATCGAAAGTGAGCACGCGTGAAAATGTGGACGGGTCGCGCACGCAGATGGAGTGCAGCGCCGCCTGCTCGTCACTCACCTTCCCGCTCGGAAAGCCGATATTCCACTTCGGATCGTTGAAGACTGCTATGGCACTCGTGCGGTTCTCCTTCATGCAGCTGAACATGCGCAGCATGCCGTTTGGCCGATAAATCTGTAAGTCAACGTTCGGCAGTCGATCCTGAAAGCGGAAGAGGAACCCGTAGAGGGAGTAGAAGTCAGCGAAGGCGGCATCCTTCAGCCGTGTGTGTATGTGAAAGGACGCTTTCTTCAGGTTTGGCGACTGCAGCACAACCTGCGTCTCGATCTTCTCGCCAATTTTCTCGATCTCCTCCTTCAGTGGGGTCAGCACGTCGTCTAGCACCTTGCGCTGGTAGTGCCCAATCCTGGACATGCTCCAGTATTCTTGCGGTACATGGCAGTCGATATCCATGACGATGTCAATCGGCGTTCCGACGCGGCCAAAGACGGCGTGCACCGTGCGAATAGTGTCTGGCATCGAGACAATGGCGGAGCTTGCGACGGACAGCGGCGTCCCAGGCCACGCAAAGAACTGGCACCCTCCCGAGGGAAGGCGTCGGGCAAACATGGCGTCCGACGCACTGCACAGTGCGCTCACCTCATCGATTCGGTATCCTTTCACCATCGCTGTCTTCCGCGAAGGGGACGAACCGCTGTGGCAAAAGTCGTCATCGGCGCCCTCAATGGCCGTGGCGGCGCCCGACTCCGCCTCCGCCTCCGCTGAGGAAGCCTTGTGCATGCGGCCAGCAGCTTTCCCGCGCACCGCATCGTCCCTGTAGTCGCACTGGTCTGCCTCCTCAACCTCTCGACTCTCGGCAAAGTGGTCCTGAGGGTACCCGTGGTGCGGCTCCTGTGCGGCAGCCGCCTCTTCACCGAGAGCATCCACAGCGGTGTGCGGCTCCTCCTCGATGGCACCCTCCGGCTGCTTTCGAATTTCGTTGAGGATAGCCAATCCACGACGCGGTGGGTGAGCGCCGCTTACAGCGACAGAAGCTGGCCCGCTTGGAGCTGCGGGAGCGGTCCTCTGAGCGGCCGCTTCCGTCGCTGTTTCAGCATTTGCGGCGGCCGCAGTGTGCACGGCCTCACCCGCAGTGGGCCCGGACGCAGTTTTCTTGCGCTTAATGATGCGGCGGATGATCTTCTTCTTGCGAATCGGCTGCTCCCCGGCAGCAGCCACACCCGATGGTGCCGTAGCTGATGGAGGTGTGACGAGGGATGCTGGGCGGGCCATCGAGGCCCGCGATGCTGCGAGGCTTGTCGCAGCCGTCGGCGGCGGTGCGGTGGAAGCCTGGCGAGGCGGAGGCGGTGCTTGAGGCCGCGAGGCGGCCGCGGCGGCCGCCACCGCCATGCCTGCGGGGGCATTCACGGGTCGCTTCTGGCCCACGTTAAATGCCCCCTTGAAGAGCAGGAGGGACGTCGGGCGCTGCATTCTTTTTCGAGCCTGACTTTGGTTTTGTCGCTGAAAGGCGCCGCGTGCGGACTCGCTCACTCACTCACTCTCTATGGGGTGCTGGCAATGGTGCGGATGGAGTCGACTGAAAAGGACTCCCTTTTTTTATCTCGCGCACTCTCCTCTCTGTGATCCTCGGAAAGGCTGTGGCACAGAACAGAAAGGGTGGTGGTGGCAGCTACAGAAAACAGGAGAGAGTCGCGCCGCACACCGGCGATGGGCACGATGTCTGTATAGACGTATACAGAACGAGTATCTATGAGAGGGCGTTAACGCCACGTGCTTCGTTGCTTGCTAAGTGTCTTGGCGAAACCTTTTCGTGCCTATGAATCAATGTTGCTCTCCTTGTAGGCCCACCTCCTTCCTCTCTCTTTCTTGGCGCCTCCTTTTCTGCTCAAAGGGCCTCGCTCCACCGTGATGGACGTGCGTCTGGTGTGGAGGATGCGGACTGCGGACTGCGGACTGCAGACTTCGGACTCCACCGAGTACACAACGCAGTACAGGAAAGGCACCGCGCCCTAGCGACGGTGCTCGCACGGCTTTGGCGGCGTGAAGAGTCCTCACTATCAAAGCGTTGCACAGCCTGTACCTTTTATCAGAACGGCTCCTTCGATATTTATTGCAACGCACGTCCAGCGCTACACGTGCGGAAAGCCCTCCCCTTAGAGACGCAATCACACGGCTCTCGTCCGCCCCGCAGCTTCCTGTCTCTCCAGCAGATAACGCGAAGCCCCCGTTTTGCGGCGGCACAGTCCTCTCTGACAACGTGCTAGAGGACGAGAGGAAGAGCAGTGCGTGTGCCACTCCTTAGAGCGCGAAAAGACAACACGATAGTAAAAAAAAAGTGGACGCGAATGAGGAGTAGTGAGGAAGCGAAACAGCAGATACTGAGGAAGTGCGCGCGTGTATGTCTCGCCTTTCCAGCGCCGCCCAACAGAGTGAGCGTGACTGGTAGAGGCTACTGCAGCAACCTTCGAGAATAAGACACATGCGACGAATGAAGACAACACGCGACGGCACAAGCGGATCCGCTAACAGTCATCAGAGACGAAACGCGCACTCGAATGTGTCGAGCACTGTCTCCCGCCGGCAAAGCAAAACGCGTCGGCCATTCTCCTCCTTCCTGGGCGTCAACGATATTCGCGAACGGTACGCGGGATATGCTGCCCTTCACGCAGAGCAGAGAAAGTTGTGTGGCCCTGCGCATGCGCTGCCGCCTCCCAAGAACCACTTCGCACTCCGTCAGGCTTTCCCGTACACCAACTTGAGCTTTTTGGTGGCCCCATCGAGTGGCGCCCCCACAGACGACCACTCGCTGATGTGCAGCTCACACTTCCTTTGCAACCCACGAACAACTAAGCGAACACGGTATACATTAAGAGAGTGGCCGCTTTTCTCAGCATGCATATCTTCCTGCGAGGATCCTATCAGCGACGATGCGCGCAGACACACACGCGCGCACACAGCCAACGCCCCCTACAACACACACACACGCACGTCATGCCTCTGCTGCATCACAGCCCACCCCCGCTCCGCGAGAGCCAGCCGTCTGCCGTGCCATCGAGCCGCGCGCCTAGCGGGCTCTTCTCCCACCGCCCCGCCCCTTCCTCGCAGATGCGCGCGGCGCCTTCCCCCTCCCCCTCCCCCCTATTGCAGTCGCGGTGACTCGATGGCGCTGCTGCCTCGTCGCTGCATGTCTGCACCTACCACGTCCGTCGCCGCCGCTGCAGGGATCGTGTCTAGGTGGCGTGCCCGCATGCGCCGCGACAGGCGGTGCGTCGCCATGAGCCTGTGGCAGCAGAGGGGCACGCCACCTCCCCTCCACGACCCGCACGCCTCTGCCAGGTCGGGGCGCGTCGGGCGGAAGGGTGCCCGTGCACAGACGTGCGCTGGCAAGCACAGGCGGCTCGCGGCTCGCCCCCATGGGTGGGGACCACACGGGGCTGGGCAGGGGGGCAGAGGCAGGCACCCAGCAGGAAGTCCGTGCCCCCCGTGCCCCCTGCGGCGCGGGTGAGATGTCCGCTAGCAGACCGCGGTGTGCTGGGTCGTTGCGCCAGCCGAACCATGCTTGGAGCCTCGAGCGGTCCGCGAATCGGGCGGGGCACATCCAGCACAACGCCGCGTCGGGTGCCCGTACGGCAAGCACAGGCGGGGGTGGCGCAGGCGCAGGTGGGGTAGGGATGGGTACCCCCCACAAGCCCGGAGGTGCAGAAGGCAGGGCACGATCTGTTCGTTCGTTGCCATCCACCCGCCCCTGTGGCAGTCTAACGCGCATGCAGGTGCACGTGCAGAGATCCGCGAGAGATGCCAAAGGATCAAATAGATAAAAAAAGAAAAAATAAAGGCATGAAAATGCGGTCGGCAATTTTTTTTCCATTCCTTATTTGCGGCAACGGCGCTCAATCTTTTGTTTGAGACTGTCGCCCTCCTCCGATATCCGAACCCAAAAATTGTTGCTCTCCTTAACGGGCGTCGTGCGCGCCTTCGCACGCCGGAGTCTCCGTGCCTGCGTGCAGGCACCTGCAGGGTCGACGAAGCAGGAGGGTAGAGGAAAGGAGTTGAGGGAGAGGGGAAAAAAGATGCACGATGAAAAGTAACAGGAGAGGAGGATCACACGGAGACACATTCAAGTACCGCCACATGCATATATATAGATATATAACTTTAGATATATATATATAACTATAGAAATGAGCGAGGTGCTATAAGGGAAAAAAGGAGAAAACAATAAGCCTGAGAATGAGCAATGATAAGGGAGGAGTCTTTGACCGCGGGGAAGCAAAGAAAAAAAATGGGCGTGGCAAACGAAGAGACATGTGTTGGCATACAAAAAATGAAATCCACTGCGAAATAGGAGAAGAAATGGAAGGAAAGAGAGTCAATGCCCTCAGGTGCGTTGAATTGTTCAGCATGAACGCTGAAGCACAAAGAAAATGGGAAAGCGAGCGGCACAGCGGAGGTCCGTCTCCACCTTCTACCGCCTCCATCCCTTTGTTCCTCCGTCCCGTGCATTCCTCACCGTCACGACAGCGTTCGCACACCAGCGGACCAGTAGAGAAAAGCACCAGAAGCAGAGGCACACGTCTTGCCAGCACCCCGGTGCTCGTGCCCGTTCGACCTCTCGACGACTGTGTCTCTCCCTAGAAATGTCCCTCGCCCCCACGCATGCACGGCAAAGGTGGTGAAATGCCCTTCGCGCCCTTTCCTCGCCAAGTCCATGGGAGGAGCGCGCCAATGAGAACGTGACAGATTCGCTGGCGATCGCGAGAATCAGCGATCACTACGGAGTTCCATCTGCATCAGCTTTGCGTGGGCCTCAGATTCTCAGGTGTCTTGATGGCTTGCACTAGACCGAGTCTCTTCATTTGGAAGAAGAGGAAGTGGGGAGGGGAGGTAAAGGGGGAAGAACAAGGGCTAACCTCATATGTTCTCCAGCACTGTCGACACGGCCGTCTTGTCATCACCGCCCATGTTCAGTGTCGCGCCGAGAGCTGGGATCTTCTTCATCTGGTACGCCCCGCATTGCCCCTTCATCTGCCGGTACACCTCCATGATCTGCTTCACACCTGTGGCACCGACCGGGTGGCCAAAAGCGAGAAGGCCACCGCCAGTGTTGACAGGGATGCGGCCCTCGAGCGTCGTCTCACCGTTGCGGATGAGGTCCTTCGCATGGCCGTACTCGGCGATCCCGAGCGCCTCGTACATGAGCAATTCGGCAATTGTAAAGCAATCGTGCACCTCAGCGACGTTGAGGTCTGATGGCTTCACGTTCGCCATCGACAGCGCCTTCTGCGCTGCCTGCCGAGAGGTCGACATGCAGCAAGCGTCTTCGGGGTCCTCATAGAGGTTGCTCGCAGCGCAGCAGAGGGACCTGATCTTGACGAGGCGGCTGTCGTTCGGGCTTAGGCCCATCTTCTTGAGTCCTTCCTCATTGGCCAGCACGAGGCCAGCACCGCCGTCACTCACCTGCGAGCAGTCCGTCATGCGCAGGTACTCTCTGTATGTTTCATTGCCAAGGAACTTCACGTTGCTAGGGTCCTCACCGTTGCATTGCTCAAAGGACAGCTTTCGGGTGTGCATATGGGCGAGTGGGTTCTTGTTGCCGTTGGCGTACGCCTTGGCCGCCACGCGGGCCGTGTCCTCCATCGTGAAATGATTGTGCTCGGTGATATACTTCATGCGTTTGGCAAAGAGGCATGGGAACGTGAAGTCGTCCAGCTTGCGCTGGCGCTTGTAGTCCGCGGCGCGGGCGAGGTAGTCGCCGCCAACCCGCGCGGAGGCCGTCGTTTGCACCTCGGCGCCAACGACGAGGGAAATGTCGGCTGAGCCCGCCTTAAGGGCGTTCACCGCCGACAGGACGGCGAGACCGCCTGACGCGCACGCTCCCTCGACACGAAAGGCTGACCGGTACATCAGTGGGTTCTTCACGCCGCTCTGACCGTAAGTTAGGCTGCCGATCGCAGCTGGGCCGAGGTGACCCTGATTGGAGAAGAGCTCGCCCAGGAAGTTACCCACAACCACCTGGTTCACCATCTCTTCTTTTCCCTTAAGACCAGTATTTTCCACTGCGCGCTGCATCGTCGTCGCGATGATCTCCTCAAGTGTCATGTTCTGCTTCTTGCCGAAGTCGGGGTGCTTCTTGTCGATAAAGAGCTTGCTTCCCTTGCCGACAAAGGGGGTGAGGGAGCCGCCCACGACGTACACGGCAGACGCCGCCTGCAGCTGTGCAACGCTCATGCGGAACATTTTGCACTGTTTCCTTCCAATTTTTTTCCGTTGGAGATCCGTTTGTCTGTGTCTTTTTCGGGGGTTTTCTTCTCTCGAAACTATCTGCCCGTTTGTGTCTCTGCGTGTGTGTGTGTGTGTGTGGTACGAGAGGAGCAGAAATATGCATATATCTTTTTTTTCTTTTGGGGAGAGGGGGTAAGTGGGGGGGATATGAAAGCTTTTTGGAGGAAGGGTGAGAGAGAGACAGAGAGAGGCAGAGAGAGACAGCGATACAGATGGAGGCCGGCAGAAAAGAGTGGGTGAGCAAACGAAGGAGAGGGGAAGGGTGTCAGACACACACACACAGACACATACACAGAGAAAGAGGAGGGGCAAAGAAGTCCCCTTCGAGAAGGCGCGAAAGAAGAGAGGAGCGCGATAGCCTTGCAGCGTCCTCTCCCTCTCCCCCACTCACGCCTTCCCTTGGCCCGAAGGGGGCGGAGGAGAGGGAGAGGACACACTGGAATGAAAGAGGTGCCCTATGGAAGGAGGGCGCAAGCTGCCCCACACATCTGGCGTGTGCCTCACTCGTCAGTCGCTTGCGTCCGCAAGCGAAGGTGTCACTTGCTCTCGACGTCCATTCGATGAAACGATTCGAAACGGAAAAAGAAAACGGGCGAGAAGCGGGAACGCAAAGCACTACAAAAGTCACCACACTCGTCCTCCCCAACCTCCATCCGCACTCGCCACGGGTTGAGTGAGGTGACATGTGGAGGGGGAGAGAAGATCCGTCGAAGAGAAGGCGGGTAACATAGATAGAAAGCATCGGGGGAGGGCAGGCCGTCGGGCACCGGGGTCCATGTCGTGTGGCTTGTAGATCTCGTGCACTGTGTGTTTGTGACGGCCTCCTGCCTAGCGGGTTCCCTCCCAGCTGTTCTTGGACATCCACGGCGCGCCGATGTAATAGTGACGGTACCGGATGTAGGTGTCGGAGGTTGGGTAGTCGAGGGTGCTGGGCTTGAAGATCTTGCGCAGTGTGTCCACTTTTTCCTTTGGGTAGTGCTGCTCAAGGCAGTCGAAGTGGGCCTCAATTTTGTACTCGCAGCTGCCACCCTGCGCAAGGCAGAAGTCGCGTGCCCAGCGTGTCTCGGGGCATGGCAGGCGCGGGTGCTGATCAGAGCACGGCAGCGGCACCCCGTGTTTCGGGTACTCCGACAGGATCTTGGGAAACGTCTTCCACGTATCGATGCCCATGGTCACTGCAAATTGCTAAGTGGGAGGCAACGCTATCTTTGGGAGGCGGGTTGAAAAAATCGGGAGGGGTGGCGGAGGAGAATCCTCGAAGGGGCCCTGCTCATAGAAGCAGGACTTCGCTCTGTGTGCCTGATACTGCTGGTTTTCTTCGTTGTGTGTGTGTAGTGCCGATCAAGGACAGCACTCACGACTACACATATCAAAGATATAGATATGTATATGCCAACACAAGAATCGATGCGCCTCTGACGGCGCTCTTCTCTCTCTTTTTTTGCTTAGCAGTGTCCGAGCAGTCACGCACCCACTTGTGTCACTGCAAAAGATTTTTGTATGGCTCGAGATGAATGCGTAGCGGCGGCCCTATCGAAAGGTCTGCATATCAGTATTTGAGCCGGCTTGCGAGCTTTGACGACGGTGAAAGGCTGTTTTCTTCTTACTTTCTCCCCCCCCCCCACGGCAGCGACGACGGAGAGAGATGGCGTAATGGCGTGCAAACTAAAAGAGCGCCCAGAGACAAGCGGAGGGTGAAACAGAGCAAGACGCATCTCAAGCAGGCACGCGGGCATCGCCTGCGCATGGAAGAAGGCGAAGTGAGGTCAGAATGCTTTGCTCCCCCGGCTCTCGCTCTCCAGCGCCTCTGCGCCATTGCCGACACTGGCGAGCTGGAGGATAATGAGGCGGGGAAATTCGAGACTGCCTAAGGCCAGCGAAACAGTACAGCAGAGGCCGCAGGACCAAGTTAGCGCTCAACAAGGATTACATCGGCAGAGGCGGGCCTACTCACAATGCTTCGCCCCCCCTTTTCGCACCCACGCCGCTCCAATACCGAGTGCGCACCTGGAGCGGATGGCTCTGTCGCTCTTTATCTTTATTTTTTGTGCCGCTGTTGTCAACACTTTTATTTCTCAGTCACTGCGCAGGAGTGAGGGAGGAAGAGGGCGAGTGAATGATCGAGTCCAGCTTCATCTCTCAACCCCACGCAGAGGAAGAGGGAAAGGAACGGAACGGTAAAAAAAGAGAGAAACATGAGCACAAAAGAGGGCACAAAGACGAGCATGCCGCCCTCGTGGGATGGATGCCACTAAGCGCAACACACACACACAAACTTCCCCTCCCTCCTTCCACACACACACACACACGCACACACACACACAAACCTTACACGCTCAGGTACACCCGCCTAACTTGCACGCAGACCTCGTCACACATGCGCATACTGTCTCTGCGCAGGAGTGGTTCGGTGACCATTCATACAGACAAAAGAAAATGCGATGTGCGGAAGAACGCAAAGCAAGACAGACGCCCCCCCTCATACGATGACCTCCTTTCTGTGCAGGGCATTTCGCTTCTCCTCACGTGACTCTGTGGGCCTCCTCAAAGAGAGGGGAGAGGGGAGAGGAGGGGGAGACAAGGGATGAGGGGGGAGGAGGGTTGAGGGAATCCATCAGCGGGGCTGCTTCTCTGGTAACCAATATGCCAGGCAACCCTGTGTCCGGTGGGGCAGGGGAGGACTTACGGAATCCGAGCAGCGTGGCATGCACGCGTGTCGTAGACATGCGACGCCGTCAGCACGCATGCGTGCACCCCTGTGCTGGAAAAGGAAGTGGTAGTAGAGTCATGGGAGAGGGCAGCGGAGGGAGACGGGGGAATAATAGTAATAATAAAACGAGGGTGTATTTTAACGTACACTAGCAAAGGCGGGTGTGTGGCGAAGTGCAGTAGAGAGAGAGAAGGGGGAGCTAAAAGAAAGGCATCACTAAAAGGGAAAAAAAGAGGAAGACGGCTACAAGTAAAACAACGATAGCACCTGTGAAGGAGCAAAGGATTCGAAATGTATGTAAATATATGAATATACACATGTATCCAAAGACCATGGTGCGGTTATGAGAAGAAGCACCCCAGCCCTCTGTCGATCCGTAGCATCTATCAGGAGCCGCCCCTCAAAGTTAGCAGCAGTAGAAGACGCCGACAGCACTGACCAAAAAAGAAAAAGGAAGAAAAAAGGAAAAAAATAGACGCAGATACAGTAGGCAGAGTGGGGGGTGGTGATTCGTGGAGATGACGGGAGGGTGGCTGAGGAGATGAAAAAAGGGGGAGAGAGAGGAACGCAGAGGCGCACGAGCCTCGTTTTCCTTTCTTTCTGTTCCAGTGGATATATAAGAGGGGGGGAAGAAAGTGAAAAAAAAAAGAAACGGAGCATTCGATAAGCAAACGAGAGAAAAGGAAGAGGAGAGGGGCGGGGCGGCGTGCATAAGTAAAGAAAGCGGTAACTTGAATATGGAGAAGAGCGCAACCACAAAAAAAAAGAGAGGGAGAAGAATGCAAGATAAAATAAAAAGAACCGATACAGAGATGCGCGAAGGGGCACGGAGTGGGGTGAAAGGGAGGAGGGCGACGAAAGTGAAAACTGTGAAGGAGCGCCGTGGACAGGCCTCCACACCCGCACGATACAAAAGCACCAATGTGGTCAGGCACTCACGCAAAGAGAGAGAGTGCGCGCGCGATATGGCTGCCACCAAGATACTCTCGAGACAGAAAAGAGCGAGGAAAACAAAAGTGAAACCTCCTCGATAGGCTGTAAAAGGGAGCACCGCGATACTTACAGTTTTGCCTTTCAGTTTCGCTTACGTGATCCTCTCCTCACCGCATTGGTCATGCACGCTGCATGTTGCGCGAAGCGCACGTTACGGTTACTTTTCTCGCTGCCGCTCTGAGAAATTCCACCCAGCTCCTCCTCTCTCCTTCCCACAAGCGAGACTCGTTGCCGCGCTCCCGCCCTCTTCCTTGCGAAAGGGCTCCTCATTCCTTCCCCTTTTCAGGGACTTCCTCTCCCCCACGGAGGGGCCCATTGTGTCGTGGCGAGGCAGCAGGGTGCCTCCGGGCACACTCGCCCGCTTGCACCTCGTCCCCCGCTTTGGCACCACGCTCTGTTCTGCCAGGACCCTATCAGCGAAGATGCGCGCACACACACACGCACGCCATGCCTCTGCCGCACCACGGTCCACCCCTGCTCCTCGAGAGCCAGCCATCTGCCGTGCCGTCGGGCCGCGCGCCTAGCGGGCTCTTCGCCCATCGCCCCGCCTCCTCCTCGCAGATGCGCGCGGCGCACACCGCACCAGGCAGACCCCCAGACGGACGGCGCGCCACGACCCTTAGTGGGCCGCACACACGGTTCAGCTCGAGGGCGGAGGCCGCGGCGTCTGGCGTTCCCGCAGGGCGCAAAAGGCGCCCACATACCACTCCGAGGTGGCCGGGGGTACAGCGCTGCCTTCAACGAGGGAATAAGAAGAAAATAGAGGCCCCACTGGCTGGGCAGCAGCAGCGACGCAAACCTCCCTCTTCATCTTGGATGCCTCTCTTCCTCTCTTGCAAAAAAACACGAAAAAAAACAGGAAGCACTGCCCTATGCTGGCGGCACAAGCATACACGCTGACAGCCTGAACCACAAGCGCCACCAAAGCGCATTTCTGTACACATGGCTCGGCCGCCAGCACCTTTCCCCACCGTTTGCGGCCCTCCGTCCCGCTCTCCTTTTCCAGCGACGGGCCCGTCCTTGCCCTTACCCTCCCCCCCCACACACACACAATCATTCACCCTCCCCCCGCACCCGCGCACACAACCGCTGAGTGTAGTGTGATCAACCCCTTCATATGCAGAGGAGGGCGGGGGGAAGGGGGAAGGGCTCGTTCTTTTTTCTTCTTTGTTTTTCAGAGGCTGCCGTAGGAAGTTCAGGGGAGGGGTCGAGTAGCGCATGCCCGGCTTCGCTTGATCCTCACGTATGCCCCTTTGTTTTCCTTGCGCCCCGCGTGCGAGCAGCTCTGCCGCTCTTTTTCTCTGGCCTCTGCACTTCGTCCACTCTTTTCTTCTGTCTTTTATTTTCGTGTGATTCCCTTCATGGATCACCTCCCCTTTTTTCCTACATGGCATCCACCCACTTCTCCCGCGAGCGCCTCAGCGCCTCCACAACACTTGGGTCGGCCAGCGTGGAGATGTCGCCAAGGTCATCGTCGCTGTGCGTGGCGATCTTCCGCAGCACACGACGCACAATCTTGCCGGATCGCGTCTTGGGAAGACCCTCCTGCGCGGGATGCAACACGTCAGGGGTGGCCAGCGGGCCAATCACCTTGCGCACCGTCGCCTTCACCGCCGCCAGCAACTCGACCGTCACCTCCGTCCCCTGCTGAAAGGTCAGGAAGACGTAGATGCCCTCGCCCTTGATGTTTTGGGGGAAGCCGACCACAGCGCTCTCGACGACAGCCGGGTGGGCGTTGACCGCATCTTCGATCTCGCTGGTGCCGATGCGGTGTCCGCTCACGTTAAGTACGTCATCAACGCGGCCAGTGATCCAGTAGTAGCCGTCCGAGTCCCGGCGAGCACCGTCGCCTGTCATGTAGTACCCGTCCACAGCAAAGTAGACTTGCTCAAAGCGGGCATGGTCACCAAAGATGGTGCGGGCCATACCGGGCCACGGCGCGCGAATCGCCAGCAGGCCCTCCGCCGGGCCGCAGATCTCGTTCAGCTTTTTGGAGTCGAGAATGACCGGCTCGACGCCGAAGAACGGCAGCGTTGCACTACCGGGCTTCATTGGCGTGCAACCCGGCATCGGTGTAATCATGTGACCGCCCGTCTCGGTCTGCCACCACGTGTCGGACACATCGCAATGACCGTCGCCCACCACCGTTTGGAACCACCTCCACGCCTCCACATTGATCGGCTCGCCCACGGAGCCGAGTACACGCAAGGTGCTGCGGTCGCACGCCTTGGCGTACTCGTCGCCGGCCTGCATGAGAGAGCGGATCGCGGTCGGTGCGGTGTAGAAGATGGAGACCTTGTACTTCTCCACAAGCTGCCACCAGCGCGAATAGTCAGGGTAGTTCGGCAGGCCCTCGAACAGAACTGACGTGGCGCAGTGGATCATGGGACCATAGACGACGTAGCTGTGGCCCGTGATCCAGCCAATATCTGCCGTGCAGAAGAATACGTCGTCCATGTGGTAGTCGAAGCTGTACTTGAAAGTGGTGGCGGCGTACACCATGTACCCCGCCGTTGTGTGCACGATGGCCTTGGGCTTCCCAGTGCTGCCCGAGGTGTACAGCAGGAAGAGTATATCCTCCGCCTCCATCCACTCCACCGGGCACTCCTTGTGCTGCTCTGGCGTCAACTGCGCAAGGGCATCGCTGTACCAGGTGTCGCGGCCTTCCTTCATCTTGCAGCTCTGACGGCTCACGTTTTCGATGACGAGGCATGTGATGGGCATGCCTGCCTCCTCGCACTCCTTCAGCGCCTCGTCTGCCACCTCCTTAAGAAGAATCGGCTTTGTGCCGCGCGAGGACGCGTCGGCTGTGATGAGCAGCTTCGTCTGAGCGTCTTGCAGACGCGAGCTGAGCGCCTGGGCGGAGAAGCCGCCGAAGACCACGGTAATGATTGCGCCGATGCGGGCACAGGCCAGCATGGCGACCGCAGCGAAGGGGATCATGGGCAGGTACAGGGCAACACGGTCACCCCTCTTAATACCGTACTGGTACTTCAGCACGTTTGCCAGCTCCACTACCTTGACGTACATGTCACCATACGTAATGGTCTCCGTCACGCTCGGGTCGTTGCCTTCAAAGTAAAAGCACACGCGGTCCTTCTGCGCCGGCAGGTGGCGGTCCAACGCGTTGTAGCAGACGTTCGTCACGGCGCCCTCGAACCACTTCACGAAGATCGGGCCTTTAGATTTGTCGAAGTTGTAAGATTTGACGTGCTGGTCATCGGCCCAGGTTTGGCTCCAGTAGAAGTCACGCCGCGCAATCTCAGCCCAGAAGGCATCATTGTGCTGGATGGAGTACTCGTAAATGTGATTTCGAGAGCCGAGGTGGGGGCCGACGTGCGACCTCTTCTTGTTCTCCTCCGTCGACTCGACAACGTTCGAGTCCAGCACACTCTGGAAGTCGCGCACATACTGCGAGTCAGAAAGAGGGCTGTTCGGCATCACCGAGTTCGAGACAATGTCAGCGCTCATCTTCGAGGCGTATGTGCTTTTACCTTCTTTGTTTTTTTCTCTTTTTCCTGCAGCTGTTTGCGTTCAGCTACTGCGCTCCGTTTCTCTTTTTCACCCTTACGTTTACCACCCGCTGTGGCGCACTCCTCGCGAGAGACGAAATGGCCGACTTATATGAGTCAGTGTTGTGTATATCGTGAGCACGGGCAAAGAGGGCGCAAACGCAGCAGAGCGAGCGAGCAATGGGGGGCGAGCGCCAAGTACGAGACAAAGAAAGGTGACAGTCGATGACGGGAGGAAGGAGGGAGCAAAGGAAAGGGGGTAGGCAGGCAGAGAGCGAGATGACACACGAAAATGTCTGTCTCTGTATCTAGTAAAAAAAAAGGTGCCGATAAACCTATACGTGTAGGAAACGGCCAAATGTCTCACGGTCAATTATGAAACAGGACAAAAAACGTAACCATATAAAAGCGGAAAGGTATTGAAGAAATACAACGCACAAACGCCCTTCAGTCACTACTTGTGGAGGGGAGGGGCGAGGGTGGTGGAGGACGAAAAGGGAGATCGGGGCGAAGGAAAACGCACAGGAGGAGACGAAGAGAAAGACAAAGCTGGGGAGGGCCGAGGGAGAATAAAGTGGCCTCTGCTCTTTGATGTATATCTTCTTCGAGCGTACTTGGGCAGAAAAAGTTGTGTCGAGTGTCTGTGGGTGTGCGTGTACGAGCCTGTGCTTATGTATTTGGGGAGCTGGGTGGGGGGGCGATTGTGGTAGAAAAAATATCGCTGAAGGAATGTGAGCAAGGAAATGTGGGCAGGGGGTGAGCGAGTCGGTCATTCATAGCGGCAATGGAGAGGGGAGTCGGAGAAGTGTACACAGTACCTCTCTGAAGCCGCCAACACTACAGTGAGAGGGGAAGGGGTTCGCAGGGCTACGGAAATGGAATGCCATCGGGAGGGAGGGGGGAATACGATGCCCGAGGGCGTCAACGCAGAGACACAAACGCGCGCCCTGCTTGTCAGCGTAGCAGTGAGCGACCTCATTTTTGCTTTTTCCAAATTTTTTTCAGCATGTCCATGAGTCCTTAGAGCAATACTGAACCTCCGCAGTGCTCCACCCGGCGTTCTCGCGCAGGCCCCATCGCGCGGCGCCATGCAGTCTTAGACCGGTGCTACAGCAATGCGCACACTCGACCAGCTGAGTGCAGCCCCTGTCCCAAATCCTACGAAGCCCTCGCGTCGCAGGTCGCGAGCCGCCACACCAGCCCCTACGGGCCGCCCCTCCCCCGTTCCCCTTGCCGTGGCAGAGGCACTCCCCTCCCCTCCCCCCCACACACACACATCCGTGCGCAAAGCAAGGGCCGAGTGAGACGCGCTCAAGTCATGCTGTCGCTTTGCCGATTGCGTGCACGGCACGAGCCTCTTTCCGGTCGCGGGCCGCCAGCATGCGACGCCGAGGAGGACCTTGCCGCCCACATCCGCAGCGAAGCATCGCTCTCGCCCCCCCGCACGTCGTGGGTGCCTGCGATCGCTACCACTAGCAGCGGCTCGGCGTTAGCAAGAAGAGGAGCTGCTCGGCTCCTCCTCCCCACCACCACCACACACACACAGAGAGAGTGATCCATTGAGCCTTGATGCCCCTCGTCCCGAGCTGACCCCTCATTATCAGAGAATAGATCACAAAGCATAGCGAAAAGAAAAGAGGGGGAAGACAAAGCACATTTTGCTCTCATGAAGCCCACATGCACACACACACACGCGCAGAGACGCACACGAGCACCAACGCGTACAGCAAAGCCCAAGGCACCGATCAAGAAAGTGAGGGAAGAGAGGGAAGGAGACAGAATGAGTCATGGCGCGTCGTCATCGAAATCGAGCGCCTCTTGGGATCCTTTCCGCTTTTCTCTCTGGGCGGATCCGCTTAGCGTACCGATATGTGTGATGCGTTGCGAAGATGCTCTGGTGGGGCAGCGAAGAGTGGGGGGACTGGGAGTCGGCAGAGAGGAGGGGAGGGAGACTGGAAAGGAAAAGCAAAGGAGCAGAGGAGGAAGAGGGGAGGGACAAGAAAAAAGAGAGAGAAAGTTTAGGCAACCTGAGAAACGGTTGGGCGTGAAGAACGATATCAAGCGCGTATTGCCGTTACCTTAGGAATGATGATGTCGATGCGCATCTTTGCTTCACAAAGAAAAAAAGACACATCACAGGTCAGCACAGCACCTACGCGTAGCCGCACAGGCATATGCATAGAGCGTGAGAGAGAGCGTTGCGAGTACATCAACACAACCATATATGCACACGATACGGAAGCATCGACGGAAGACCAGCAACCTTTTCCTTGCCTAAAAGGGCCCAAAAAGAGAGGGGGACGAGGGGGAAGGGGGGCAGATGCGCACCAAGAGGAAAAAGACGAGAAGAACGTATGAGCTTGTTGGGAGTGAAAGAGGTGTAGTGGAGGAGGGGAGGAAGGGGGAGTGGGGGGGAGAAACGAGCCGTATCCCAACGCAGGCATAGACGCACACCAAAACGAGAAGGGGTTCACAGAGGAAAGAGAGCGCGCGATAATGAGAAGTCAACCAAAAAAAAACTCTATGTGTTTTTTTTATTTTGGAAAGGGAGAGGGGGAAGAAGTGCTTTAGCGATGAAGAAGAATGGCGAAGGCGAAGGCACGCACACATACACACACGCGCGCGCGCGGAAGGAAGACAAAGAAGGAAAAAAAGGAAAAAAAGGAGAGGGAGAGGATAGGCCGAGACCATGTGCTACGTGTTACTTGATGCGCGCGCCAACGCCACAACAAACGCCAGATCACAACAAAGAGAGAAGACAAACGTCAGGGGAGGAGACCAAAATAAAAAAAAAATAGAAGAAATACTCAACGACAGCGAAAAAAAAGTTCAGGAAAAGAAACGCAGTTACACACACACGCACACAAACACACACACTTACATACGCTTATGTACACAATCACGAGCAAAAATAAATGAAGGAATAGAGAAAATAAAGAGGAGGCAAAACAGGTCGAACAACGTCAACGACAGCACGAAAAAAATGAACAGCCACGCTAGTATATCATTGTATACGTATAGAGAGTGAGTGAGAGAAGAGAAAGATAGGTATGTCAGCCATGGAAAAAAAATGCACACGCACACACACACAAATAAAAGAAAGGGCAATAAAGCGCTGAATAGAACAGTCAGAGAAACGGAAGGGTGCATGAAGAGACAGACAGACAGACGGGCAGACAGACAGAGACAGAGCGAGGGAGAGGGGGAGAAGAGGCACAGGAAACGACTATAAAATGTGGTGACACACAGGCCGAGGGCGAAGAAGAAGAACGGAAGGGGTGCGGGGGGGGAGGGTGAACGACGAGGCGAAAGAAAGGATACGCGAGGGGGGAGAAGGAGAGAGAGAGGTATGGATAGGGCGGCAGCGTGAAAACCTGTACGAAGGTGTCGCAGAACGACACAGGTAACACAGCAGATGCACAGCACCCATACAGCGCCTCAGAAGGGGGAGATGTGCAGGCGGTGGTCGCGTGAGGGAGAAATCGTTGTACGGGGAAGAGGGAAGGGAGACCTGAACACGCATCACTCTACCTGGCACTGCCCTCGCTCCCCCTCTCCCCGCTCACCTCCACTTATCCCCAGCATACACGGAAAAAGAGGAAAAAAATGGACAGGAGCGAAAAGAGCGCAAAGACGATACACACACACACACACGCACACACGTCGCCACGTGCAGATACACTCACAGACACGTGTGTAACTCAGAGAGAGAGGGTGGGTGGGTGGGTCACTGGAGGCACAATCGCTCTCTCGGAGCATGTGTCTTTTGGAGTGAAGTGAGGGAAAGAAACGAAAATGGGAAGCAACAGGGAGGGGAGGGTTTTAAAAAAGGGGAGAGGGGAAACAGCGACGAGGAAACAAAAAAAAGGAAACTACAAAAGCGGTGGGATACGCACAACAGTGATAGAGATGGGGGGGCAGAGAAGCGCACAGAAAACACGTCTTTGCGGCATCGCTGCCCCTCCTCTCTTCTTCTATTGTGCGAATGGTGTGCGTGTGTGTGTTAGTGTGTGTGTGTGTGGTGTAAGAGAAGAGAAAGAGAGGTGCCGTGAGTGAGACCTCTCAGAAAATTGCGTTCGCTCTTTCCCGCACGATTGCGTGAAATGGAAAAACGAAGGGAGAAAGGGAAACAAAAAGAATAAGAAAGACAAAAGGGGAAGAAAACGGCACTGACGCATGTTTGCGTGTGTGGTGTGGTGTGTGTGTGTGTGTGCGTGTGTGCTTCTTCTCTGTTTGTTTGCTTCTCTGCTTCTCTCTCTCCCTCTCGTCTCCGATTTTCTCTTTCTCTTTTTCTCGACCTCTTCTACTGTTCGCTGTTGAGCGCCGCAAGACGAACGCAATACAGTGCTCCTACCCGTTTGCCTCGGTTTGTCTCTTTTCACCGTCAAACGCACCGCAGCACGCTGCTTCTGCGTGCAGCGTAGGCCCTGCTGTGTGTGCGTGTGTTTTGGGTAGGTGGGCGGCCTTCGATGCCGATGTGAGGGGATGAAAAAGGAAGAGTGGGGGGAGATAGAAGAGAAATGGGAGGGGGGCGGAGGAGCTGAACTGAGAAAGGGAAAAAATAGAATCAAGGCCAAGACCAAACAGAAAAAAACGGCAGCAACGTCAAAAGAGTTGTGAAACACACACACACACATATGCACACGCGAAGTGCACATGCATGCGCAAAAAATAGATTTGGTCGATCTCCACTTCTATTGATATGTTCCTTTCTGTTTTTCTTTTTGTCGATGCTGTGCGCTCTGCTGTGCACCCACTACCACATCTTCTGCGTGCGTGCATGTCTGTGTGGGTGTTCCTGATCATCTACTTTCTCGCGTATGCACACTCTCTTACATGTCTCTCTCTCTCTTTTGTGCTGTTCTCTTTGCTTCGATTTGTCGGAGAAGGCGGTTTGTATTTAAAAGCAAAGAGAAAAGACGAAAAAAAAAGAGGGCGAAACTTCTTGCGAGGAAAGGGCGAAGTGAAGGGGCAGGAGAAGTCCAGCGAGTATAGAACAGAGCGAAAAGCAGCAGTGTCCAGCACACCAGCTCCACCGACAACCTCTCTCCACGAAAAAAACAAAAAAACCGATAGAAGAAAGCAAAGCGAATGCGTACACTTTTCTCCATCTGGGTATATGTGCGTGTGCGTGACTGTGCTGCTGGCGCCGGATACGCTATACCGGGGACTGCTGCTTCGCTGGGCTCATCACCGAATCGCTACTTCGGGAAGGAGGGCAGGAGAGAGAGAGGGGGGGAGGAGGAGGAAGAGGAAGGGCCAGTGATGTACTTCACAGCGTCGTATAGGTGCAGCGTACTTGGGCGCTCCTTTTAATATTATTTGGGGGGAGGAGCGAGCATTCGTGCACTAGCGAACCGGCTCGACTATGCAAATAGTGTGAGGGAGGGGAGGGAGGGAGGGGAGCACAAGATGGGCACCGAGTGGGGCAGGCAGGACGCATGTCTGCCGACAGCACAAGAGCCCATCTTTTATATGAGTGAGCGGATTTTATTCGACTCTATTTGCTTTGCGCGCCGTCACTCTTACTGTTACTTTTGATAGAGAGAGGAACGGAGCCTTCTTCCGCAAATGTGTGTACCGTCTGATGCCGACTTGACGTTGTCAGCGCGACGTCAGCGCATTGCTTTACCTTCCACGGTTAAGTGATTTTTTTGCTTGATTGCTTCTCCGAAGCAGGCGGGGAAAGGGGAGGAGAAAAGTAGGAACAGCGAACGAAAATGAACCACAAAAAAAAAACGCACCGAGGCCGGAGCATTGTGAGAGAGTGACCGTCCTTGAAAGGATGGGAGGGGGGCACGCCAACATGCCCTTCACGGGCACACACACACACACAAGGTCGACGAACTGAGCGGCTCTCTTTTTTCTCTACGCTGCTATGAGCACGCGCTTTGTGTGTGTGTGTGTGTGTGTTCACGTGCCCTTCCCCCTCCCGCCCCCAAGATTCGTTATCAGAAGGACGGCCAGCAGACATCCGCATACAAGCAAAGCTCTTCGGCCTTCGTTGCACTATGGCCAACGGGCACACTGAAGAGGACCCAGAAGAAAAGAGAGAAAACATGTATGGGGGCAGAAGAAAGACACGGATGCGGTGCGTCACTGGCACAAAATAAAAAGGGAACAACACATATACACGAACGCAAGCTCGCAGGCACGCATATACACGCATATAGACTCAGATAAGAGAGTCCGACGCAGAGAAGGCACATGCGCACGGACACGGCACACACACACAGAGAGAGAGACATATATGTCCCAAACCCGCGAAGAGAAAAAGAGAACCGACATGTATACGTATACATATAGGCATGTGTGTATGTATATGTAGGTGTAGGTGTATGTGTATACGCAGAGGCATACATGCACATAAATCGATTGGCGACAGGGACAAAGAGAGAGGGAAAGAGCGAGAGAGACAAACACACTAGGCTGCCTCTCATCACCACACAGAGAAGCACAGCATCGAATAATACATATACATATATGTAGCGGAGCAAGGAAAGCACGCCACGCACGGGCAAACGCTGAAGAGGCGAACGGTTTAAAGGCCGCCACCCACCTGCATATATGCCAAGCAAGCAAACAAGCGAGAAGTAACAAGAGCGACAGTATCGCGTATCCGTGTTGCGCGCATTGGTCATGTGGAGGGAGGGTCGGGGGAGTGAGCGGAGACAGAGGCAGGTCACTCTCTGAAGGCCTTACAGAAACGAAAGCGATAGAAAAGACAACACTTTCCCAGAAGGAAATCACATCAAAGAGAGACGAAAATGAAGAGACGACACGACAGAAATGCCCATCGGCGCCTTTTTTCGCGTACGTGCGTGCGCCTTCAGAGGAAAAGAGGACCCTCAAGCAGTTCTTTCCCTCCCCCGACCTCCCGCCTCGGCGCCGCTGCGATCGCTCGCGCGACAGTGGCAATCCTGCACCGGTGCTCTGCAGCATCAGGGCGGCCTAATGAGGAGAAAACAGAGAGGGAGATAGTCGTGCTGGCCACGCCAACAAGGCGGCAGGTCAAGAGGGGCGGGAGCCCCCTTCAAGAAGAGATGCGACGGTTCACTATGAGTGTAAGAGGAACGAAGCCACCATGGCAGCGTGATCCAGCAATAATAGGGAGAGGAGCTCACGCCATCATAGCCATCGAGGGCCCTTGCACCACACACGACCAAAACTACCATTGTGAGGGGGGGAATAGTCAGCAGCAGCAGACACACTCGCGAGCGGAAAGCATGAACGGGAACTTCAAGAACAAAGAAAAAGAGGGAGACGACAGCAACAAGTGCGACACATGGCAACAGCAGCGAAGCAACGCAACTCTCTCCTGTGCAGCGAATCTGGAGATCAAACGCGACGGAAGCGCCGTTCATGCGTCAATTCCTCTTCATCAGGCTCGTCCGCAGTGAATCAGAGGGCGAACGAGTCGAGCTGCGCTGTGCCCCACCCGGCGTTCTCGCGCAGGCCCCATCGCGCGGCGCCATGCAGTCTTAGACCGGTGCTACAGCAATGCGCACACTCGACCAGCTGAGTGCAGCCCCTGTCCCAAATCCTACGAAGCCCTCGCGTCGCAGGTCGCGAGCCGCCACACCAGCCCCTACGGGCCGCCCCTCCCCCGTTCCCCTTGCCGTGGCAGAGGCACTCCCCTCCCCTCCCCCCCACACACACACATCCGTGCGCAAAGCAAGGGCCGAGTGAGACGCGCTCAAGTCATGCTGTCGCTTTGCCGATTGCGTGCACGGCACGAGCCTCTTTCCGGTCGCGGGCCGCCAGCATGCGACGCCGAGGAGGACCTTGCCGCCCACATCCGCAGCGAAGCATCGCTCTCGCCCCCCCGCACGTCGTGGGTGCCTGCGATCGCTACCACTAGCAGCGGCTCGGCGTTAGCAAGAAGAGGAGCTGCTCGGCTCTCTCACAAACAGCCTTGCCCGCGAAGTTCCCTTCCTCGCCGTCGGGGGGTGAGTGAATGTGGCGCGAGGATGCAGCGCACTGTGCAGAAGGGGATGCTGGCTCACGGATCTCTTTACTCCCCTGCTACTGTTTGTGTGTTCGCTGTTTCACCCTATTGTTGCTGGTGCAGCGCTGCACTTTCTTCTGCATGTGCCGGCTCAGCCACCCTCTTTCCCTCCCTTCTTGCCCACGTGTGCGCGAAGGGGTCCCTCCTCTGGTGCTCGTCCTTCTGCTTCAAGCGACTACTGCTGAGGAATAAAATAGAAGACGTTGGAGGAGGAGGCGGTCGGGTCACCACCCGTCAGGTACTCCTGCATGGCGCTGCCGCTCGCGCTGTAGGCGTTCGCTAGCGCGCTGCTATTAGTGTTTGTGTTGAGGCTGAGATTTCCCACACTCGAAGCAGATTCTCGGGTGCCATAGAAGCCCACGTTCGTGCAAGCGCTTAACGGTCGCTGTCGCTGCGCGGGCGGTTGCACTGGAGGTTGCGGCTTGAAGTACATAGCGTGCTGCGGCGGCGGCGGTGGCGGCGCCTGGAAGTGAATAAGGTGCTGAGAGGAGGGAAAGCCGATCGGTGCACTGGAGCTGGCCACACTTGACGAGGTTTCGGTGTGGGGCGTGGCACCGTCGCGGCTGCTGAACGACGTGTGCGACATCACCGAGGGCGGCTGCGGCACTATCGCCGGTGTGCTATGCGGTGGCACGGCCGCGAAGAGCTGCATCACCGGTACACCCCCACGCATGGTGGACAGCATTGTACTGTTCGACGCGTACACAACGGTCGGTGTCGAGGAGGCGCCAAGTGAGCTAGACGCCGACGTGTTGGCGCCAAGCGGAAAAGAGGCTGTGGTCGACACCGACTTGTGTACTGCGGATCCGGGCAGGGAAGTGACACCAGTTGGTGTCGCGAACGTGAAGGGCACCGACGACAGAACCATCGGTTTGGTGCTGGGCTGTGCCACAGCCGGCGGGTGCGGACTGCAAAGAGTAAACGCGGCCGTCGCCGGTGTGAGAGGCATCTCAGCTGGTGCCATCTGAGGCCCCAGCGTCGGCGGAGTGACCAGTCCCGAGCCGGTGCGGTTGCGCTGCGTCACTGGATGCAGTGGCTGCGGTGCAGCGGAGAGGTCGGCACGGCGCACCTGCAGCGTGCGGCCCTGCATCACCTTGCCGTTGAGAGACGAGATGCATGAGTTGGCGCTTTCGACATCGTAGAAGAGCACAAAGCCAAATCCGCGACAGCGACTGGAGTCATCCGCCTCCATGCAGAGCTTCGAGGACTCAATGCGGCCGAAGACCCCACACATCGCGCGGAAGGCGGAGGGGCGGAAGTTGACCGGCAAACCTGACATATAGACGTTGCGCTGTTGCAGGACAAACTTCTGCTGCTGCTGCTCAGCAGCCATGAGCGCCAGCACATCCTTCTGAACCCCACCCTGCGGAGGCGTGCTGTTTGTGAACGGCGGCAAGCTACCGTTTATCGACGGCGGTGGCGCCGTGCAGCGCTCACTCGCGTGGTGATCGCTAGTGCTGCTGCAGTTGCTCGCTGCGCTGGAGCCGGCGTAGACGGCGCGGTTCGGTGCGCTCGGGGTGGGGATTCCGTAGAAGTACTCGAGGTTCACCGCTGCCAGCTGTGTTGCGTTCCCCATCGTCGCACCTAATGTGGTAAGACTCCCAGCTTGGCTAGTGGGGGTGGCGTTGCTTGCACTGAAGGTTGGGGTGGTGACTGTGTTTGCGTATGTGGTGCTCAGGTTGGCGTCAGCGGCGTCACCAACCATGAGGCCGTCTGCGCCGCAGAACGAGAAGTAGAAGGAGCCGGTGCCGTCAAGGGGTACGACACTCGGCGGCTGACCGGGGGCACCATTCAATGAGGCACTCATGCTGCCGGTAGTCGCAGCAGTGTCGGTAGAAGGGGCCATGGTCGATGACGTCGTGCCTCCGCTAAGGTATTTGCAGAAGGAGTCGGTGCCGACGACTTGGCCGGGCATCATCCTGTACAACGGCCAGGTAGGTGAGGTGGGGCCATCCGTAGAGCTGTCCGCCATTCTGGCGCGGAAGTGCACCAAGCGTGAGGAGGAAGGAAAGCTGTGTGACGTCGAAAGGA
This sequence comes from Leishmania martiniquensis, assembly GCF_017916325.1. Lineage (NCBI taxonomy): Eukaryota > Euglenozoa > Kinetoplastea > Trypanosomatida > Trypanosomatidae > Leishmania > Leishmania martiniquensis. The sequence continues at coordinate 344,113 of NC_090158.1, forward strand.
CGGCGGTGAGCCAATAAGACCTGAAGGCGCAGCGAACGATGCGCCACGCGGTGAACGGGACACACACAGAGAGAGAGGAGAGCGGGGGGAGGGGGATGGTCCGAATGGATAAGCTCAACACGATGATGTGCAAGAGAGACAAGGTGACCAAACACGGAGAAAACGGCACACGGAGAGAGTGCACGGATGTCTAATGGGGGAGGGGGAAGGGGGGAGGCAGCCGAACCGGAAAAGATACAGAGCACGAGGAGCCCGGGAAAGGGTGGCGACAACGAAAAAAAGGGACGCTTCAAAGCACACACGCACAGAGAAAGAGAGAGAATGAGGGCGGCCAGCAGAAGCACACCAACACCAACGATAAGAAGAGGCACACAAAAATCAGTGCGATGGCGATTCAGGTGAGGACAGAGGCCACGAGAAGGTTAAAGAGAAGGGGGAGCGGGGCAGCGTTGACAGACGAGAAAGCAACGAGAGCGGCAAAGGCAGGGCAGAGCGCAAGACGAGTGGAGGGAGGGGGAGCCACCAATGTAGAGGAGCGTAAGAGGCGAAAGGAGAAGGCGAAAGGGGGGGCACGAAGTGTAATGGCCAACTGCACACACACACACACATACACGCAGCACATTAACGTAAAGCAGTAAAGCAGAATGCGAACACAAACAGATGCGGGTGAGGGGGGTAGAGAGAGAGAGCACAACGCAAAGAATCACAGAGGGAAGAAAGAGGAGAAATGGGTAGAGTGAGGCGCCAACCGAACAGACGTAAAAAAAATTCAAAGAAGGTGTAAAATGCTCTGGGGAGAGAGAGAGGGGGGAGGAGGAGGAGGGGGGAGGCCACTCAGTCAAGGGGAGGAGAGGAAAGGGATGGGGATGAATCTGGTGCCTATGGGGCGTGGACGAGGCGCGGCACAGAAGGGATAATACAGAAGGCGTGAAACCCGACGAGATGAAGAGAGAGAGAGACAGATGGTGCGCTAAGTACACGCGCACACACACAGGCACACACGCGGAGACAGCTGCTTGGACGGGGCCTGCCAATGTCGGTTGACGAGGAGCGCGTTATTCCTGGGTTTGCCAGAGGCGTAACACACTCCCACGGGGCATAAAAAAAAGAGAGAAAGGGAGACGCGGTCAATCTTTGGGGCGATGAAAGAAAGACAGTGATGCGAAGATGGAAGGATGGAAAGACAGAAAGAGCGAAAAGGATTTGAGAGAGAGAGAGAGAGAGGAACTTCCGCAAAACGAAACTAAAATTGAAGATGGGGAAAGGGGGAGAGGAAAAAGTTTAAGTTTATGCTTTAAATAAGGGAGAGGGGGTGGGAGAGGGAGGCAAGGAGTACAAAGTGCGTTAGCGCCTTCCTTTCGTCTGCTCGTTTGTGTGCTTGCGCAGTACAGCCGCCGCAACGTTCTTTTTCCCCTTTTTTTTCGAAAGATGTGGCTTAAAGATGCGTAACAAAACACACGCGCACACACAAAGAAAAAGGAAACAACGTCACGGGACACTACCTGCACGGGCAGCAACGACAACCGCAGTGGAGTGAAGATATCCGGTAAGGATAAGGGTTGGTGGCGAAGAGTGGGGAGAAGGCCTACTCCGATCTGCGAGAAGTGGAGCTGAAGTGGACCAGAACAAAACACACGCACAAGAAACGACGAAGAGAAAAAAGAGAGAGAAAAGAGAGGTAACGTCCTCTAAAGTTGAAGACGACCAAAGAGAGAAATCGGAGAGCGCTACGGCAGAGAGGAGGGGGAAAGCGAACGAAATGATGCGGATGTTTGCCTGCGCAACCTAGCACAGAGGTGGCAGTTAATAATGCGAAGAAAGGGGAAAGAGCCGACGCGAAGGGAGCGGAAAGCGGCAGCGCGCCAAGAACCTCAACGAAACACCAAAATGTAAATCGTGCGCTCGTCTTGCCCTCGTCTCTCTTTTTTTGCTGTTGTTTTTTGCCCCTTCAGTGTGCGTCCTCGTCCGCTGGTGCCCTTGAGCGGCTGAGAAGGCAGGGCGTTCGGTACGTGGAGCACGTTGTCTTGAGCAGCCGCACCCTGTGCTTTGCTTCTGGTGTGCGTGTCTCGCAGTTGTTTCTCTTCGGTTTGATATACACCGACTGCGAAAGCTTTTCGTTCTTTTTCTGTATCGCTGATGTTTCACCAACTTTTCTGCGAAAAGTCGGGGGACAGAGGCGCGACAAGGTAATGAGCAAATATTAATAAATATATATATATATGTGTGTGTATAAAAAGAGGGTACCAGAGGAAGAAAGAGGGGGAGGGGGTATTGCTTTTGTTGTCGTAGTCAACCTCAAAGCCAGCGTCTCAGCGCGGCGGGTCGATGAAAGCGCACCTGTACACGCACTAAAATAAATTTAGCACAGCGCCAGCGAGGAGAGAACTCTGGGGAGAGAAGAGAAGTACAAAAAAACGATACAAAAAAAAAGACACGCAGAACGGAGAAGGGAGAACGAAAGCTTAGAGCCAATAATAACAAACACATATATAATGATATATACATATATATAATTATATACGTGGAAAGAGAGAGACGTGCACAAGCGAGAGACCACCGAGCGTGAGAGGGGACAGCAGCAGACTTTCGGCCCCTCTGATCTTGGAGCGTTGGTCACTGGCTTTGGTAGGGAGAGAAATGTTTGCTTTTTCTTTTTCTCGTTGCTTCTTTTTGCTTCGCTTTTTTCTTCTCGTTCTTGTCTTTGTGGTTCACAGAGGCTGGTGCACTGAAGTTTGCTCGTTTCGTATGTGTGTGTCTGTGTATTTTTATGCGTGTATTTGTGTGTTGCGCTGAACGGGAGGGAAAGAAAAAGGCTCCCCTTCCTGGTGTTGATGCTGCTGTGACAGAGGTTTGGGGAGGAAGGGAGAGAGGGCTTAGGTACACTACGTAGAGTGTCCAGAAGGGTGGGTTGCATGCGCAGACGTGTGCGACAACGATGTGCAACGGCAAAAAAAAATGGACAGAATAGAGCCAATGAAGTGTAAGAGAAAAGGACAGTCAAATAAAAAAAATAAAGCAGTAGATAGGGTCGGCACAGCGCAGCTTATGGGACAGGGGGGAGGGAGTATGCTGGGCTGTGCTGCACTTCAGCACACGCACTGTCCGCGACTGTTCCATCCACGGGTCAGCGGGTGGCCTACAGTGGTGCTGTTCCACAGCAAGCAAGGGACAGCCACCGGGTTGAGCGAGTGGAAGCAAGAGCACTTACTGACTGCCCACGCAGCCTTTCCCGTGCACCCTAGCTTCAAAGGGTCCGCGGTCCGTCACCGCCGGCGGGCGATAGTGTCAGCTGTTCCTTCAGCGAAGACGGTGGCGGCGGCCCTTGACTAATAAGCTGCACATAGGGAGTGAAGTGCTCTTCGAACGCACCCGCCTGCCCTCCCACCACAGCTGGGACTCGACCGGTGCCCTCCATCCTCCGCTCAGACGTCTCCGTGTTGGTGCTGTGGTTTTCCGTCTCTCTTTCTCTCTTTTTTGTTTGTTGTCGGTCACACTCAACATGAGAAGGGAAGAAAAAAGGGGGGTGGAGGAGGAGAGAACAAACAGAGAACCAAAATAAAGGCGAAAGAGATATATGGCGAAGAAACGAAGAAGAAAAAAATGTCAACGGACACGAACGCACCTTTTCCAACCGCACCTTGGGAGAAGGGGTTAGAAAGAGGAGGGTGGCGTTGGTTTTTTCGTCAGAGCGAGGCTGGTGAGGAGAGCGAGCGAGACGAAAAAAGGATCCATAGGGGTGAGGGGTGAGAGGGGCAACAGCAATCACTCTATCATGCACCCTTCACAGAGGCACATCTGCACCAACGCTTTCCTGCTCGCCAAGGCGGTCACTAGGCCCAGTCAGATCGCGTGCATCGATTCGGGGGTGCCTTACGCAGAAGGCAGGCACCAGGTTCCGTTCCTCTTCCCCTTTGCCTTTGCCTACTCAATACAAGGGCGAGCGCGGGGAAGAGACGAGGTGCGGGGGGAGGGGGGAGGAGGGAGGAGCCGAACAGAAGCAGAAAACGGCACCATCACTTCCTCCTCCCTCCGCTCTTTCACGCCAAACTCAAAGAAAGCGAAACAGCGAACTGATAGAGAGAGAGGACAGCATTGGTCTCCCACCACAGAGGGAGAGGGAGGGGGAGAGAGAGCTCTGAAGCTGACGGGGAAGTTCGGGGAGGCAACCGTACAACGACCCCATGACGGCATCCTCCGTGGGGGCGATAGAGCGGATGATGGGTATATGTGCGCCCAGCGCGGTGCAGAGCTGCTTGGCCATTTTTTCTTCCTCTTCCTCTTCCAAGATGTCACTATCGCTCCATCCTCATGCTTCCTTGTTACGGCTGCTGTTCTTTTTCTCGCGCGTGTGTATGCCTCTGCTCTCCTCCTCCTTCCCTCACCCCCTCACCCCATCCTCCTCCAGCTGGGGGAGGGGGGAAGCCTGCAAAAAAGAAAAAGGAGGAGCACAAGAGCAAGCAGAGGCAGAAAGCGGCACAGTACATGTCGACTCGAAGAGAAGGGGGGGGGCAAAGAAAAAAAGAACGGTGAGCCTCTTTCTTTTCTGCTGTCGTCGTCGTCGTTCTCTCTCCCTCACCCTACTGTCCTGCCCTCTGGAAAGGCAATCTGACAGCAGTTGCTGCCTCCTTGTTATGAACTCGCACACGCACATACACACACACACCCTGTATCACTCTCTTTCTGACAACCTGCACCCTTACGGTGGCAGATCCTTTTTTCTGCGCGCAACGTTCTGCTGCGCGCCCGTGCACGCGTGCGCAGGCCTGTGTATGTGCAAAGTCTCGAGACGAGACCCGCGCTCCTCCTCTACAGAGGGCGGAGTGCGTGTCAGTATCGCATTGGCCATTCACTCACTCGATCTCTTGCCTAGGACCCTCTCTCACGGGCGCCAACGCGGTCAAGAGGAAATGCAGTCGATAACAGCGTGTAACTTTGCACGGGTTAACAAAGAAGAACGCGCACCCAAGCAGAAGAGCCGGTCCACGGCTCGCGCTTATTCTTCTTTTTTTCTTTTTCTTCGCTTCTCATGTGTGCGTTATTACAAACAAATATAAAAATATAAATATGTATCCTACTCAATGCGGAATGGAAAAGGTCAGAGTCAACGCTTCATCTTCTCTGTTCTTGTGGAGCGTCACCCCGTTTTTCCCTCGTTCTCTGCTGCTGCTCTCTCTCTGCCTGTCTAGATGCGCGCAAAGTACAGACGCAGGAGCGCGTGATGCACCGCCTCATCATATATGCCTACGCGGGAAGCACCGGCGCAGGCTCACACACACACGCACACATTGATGGAAAACATGTATGCGAGTGTGCTACGTGCTCGCTTCCTGGCGGAGCCTTCGGCCCAAAGCTATAGCTGATCTCGTCCTCTCCACCTCCTCCATGGATTCGAACGCAGCGGGTTGCAGTGGAAAGCGGCGAGACCCACCAAGAGAGAAAGGAAAGGGACCTCCTCCTCTCTGCTTTTTGTTCTCGCTTCACCACAAGCCGAGCCCGCGCCGACTGGGGTAGTGCAGAAAGAGGGAAGGGGTTCACCGACACAGAAGGAGAGGTGCGCAAAGATGTGGGAGGGGGGAGGTGAGGGACTCCAAGCGATCAAGAATAACCACGTGCACCTCTCTCATCGAATGCCCACGGAGACACTTTCGTTTTTCCTTTTTTCCATTTGCGCGCAACTGCCTCTCATTCCGCAAGAATGTGCCGTTTCTCTCCCAAGAAAAAAAAGACCTCTAAGAACGGAATAGAAGAGAGGAGCAGAGAGAAGTGCGTGAGCAAGTGAAGCACGGCAACCCGGAGGGAGGAGGGGGGAGGAGTAGCCCTTACCGCTCCCCTCTGCCCTCCCCCCCAAACACCCACCCACCCTCAGAAGCTGTCTTTCTGCCTGCAGCGAGGCAGTCAACAGCTTGCGGGCCCATCCCGGTAACGTGTATGGAAAGGCCATGGGAACAAAAGGGATGACGACGTGTGCGACTGAAGAAAGAGGCCGTGGGCGGAGAAAAAAACTTTAGATCACCCCCTCCCGCACACACACACGCACAGAGAGAGAGAGAAGCACAGCCAAACAAGTCCGAAAGACAGTGACGCTGCAGAGTGAGACATGAAAACAAATCAAAAAAAAAGAAGTGAGAAGAGTAATGGTAACGCGACGAGTCAAGCGAGTGAACGCGAAGGAAACGGACGAAGAAGAAGAAAAAGAAAAAAGGCGCGCTGCTTTTCAGACGGTAAAGAGTATCATCATCCACAACGAAAGAGCAAAGGCAGAAAAAAAATACTCATCCTCATCAAACGGAAACACACGTGTGAAGCAGACACAAAGACGTGAAACGAAATCAGGGCGAAAACAAAAAAAAAGAGGGGGAGAGGGGGGCGAGAAGAGGGAGCGGTGATGAGCACCACTTTCAAAAGATGATGATTGAGCGCGCGAGGCACACAGGGAGAGAGGGGGGCGAGGGAGCTACTCCCCTCTTTTTTTCTGCTCTTCCTCCTCGGAAGAGCAGCGAACACAACGGTGAGCTTTCAAAAAAAAAAAGCGAAACGTAAATCAAAGAAGAGAGGGAGAGAAGAGTACACCACGCGCGTATGCGCCGGGTGTACGATCACGTCCATGATGGCTTACCATACACGTGAGCCCGAGCTCCGCCAAAGAAAGTGAACACCACAAAGGAGGAGTAGCGAGAGGAGGACGATAATCAGCACATCACGCACGCGTACAGAGAACAAGACCAGAGAGAGTCGAACAGAAAAGGGGGGAGCAAGCAAAAAAAAAAACACCGGCAGCCACACCTCCGAAAAAGGCAGACGAGAGAGAGAAACAGCCACCCAAAGACACCTGCCCGGCAAGTCCAGCAGCAACGAAGCCAATATAGGAAAGTGTGTGTGTGTGTGTGGGAGGGGAGGAGGAGGGTGTGCAACACGCTAAGAAGCAGAAGAAAGTGAAAGACATCTGGCCAGCTGATATCGCCGAAGAGAAAAAGAGAAAAGGAAGAAAGAAAGAATCGGGAGGGAGCACAATGTGAGGGAGAAGGGAAAAGGGAAAACGCCTTAGAAGGAAACCAAACGTTTAAGAAAGCGGGACCAGTCAATGGAGGGCCTCAAGCCGCGCTGCCGGCAGGGGGGAGGAGGGGGGCGGATGTGGTGGGAGAGACGAGTCAAGGAGAGGATGCGCCGAGGGCTATGCTGCAGGTATGCTTGTGTATTCGTTCCTGCGGAAGAGGAGTGCCTTCATACCCATACACACGCCCCAAACTAAGGTCCCCCTCCTCCTCCAGCTTCGTTCACGAAGCGCTGCGACTGGAATACTCAGCCGATTCCACCCCCCCCCATGCAGAATGTCCACTGCTCCCTCGTGTCATCGACGGTCACTTTCCAGTTTGCTTATGCACGGGGAGAATACGCGAGAAAGGGGGGCGAACTCACAACACAAACAGCTACGCTCGGCGTGTAAGCCAATAATAATACAAAGGAGTAAGAGGAGGAGAGAGTAGCAGTTATACGGCATTCTCCTCGTGCCCGAAGGAGAGCGCGTGCACGATGCGCACGCTTCTGAACATTTACACACGTGCGTGCGTGGGAAGGAGATCAAAAAAAAATAAAGAAAAAATATAAAGGATGTAAAGAGAGAGAGCAGCACGTGGAGGGAGGGGGAACGTAGGATGGCTAAAAGAGCGTCCAAGACGAGGCGAAGAGAAGACGCCATCATATACAAAACAACCATACGCTAAGGTGCGGGCACAAACACACCGATAAACTATATAAATATTTAAAAAGTTCAAAGCAACCCACCACAGGTCAAGACACCGAAGAAGAAAGACAGCCAGCGGTCACTGGTATACGCCAAGACACAAGCACGAGGAGGTGAGAACGCGAAGAAACAAGCGAACGCAAAGAAACAAGCGAACGCAAGAGCGAAGAGAAACGTACGTCGAAACAGTCAGTCAGCCAGATCAGGACATGAGAGATATACGCGAGGAAGATGAGTCGGAGCCGCCCAGCACACACACAAAAAAGAATGAGGGGGAGGCACTGAATACAAACCGTTTGCCATGAGGAAGAAGCGGTGACAAAGACAAGAACAGGAGGGAGGAAGAGAAGAAGAGGGGAAAGAGAAAGAAAACATTTCCTCTTCCCTTTTTTTCAGCGCTCTCACACTGCACAGCACTGAAAATGCGCAGCGCTGCTGTCGAGAGAGAGATAAAGAGAGAGGAGTGGTGAGGCGCATGTTTTGACGTCCTTCAGGGTGGGAAAGCGAAAGGGAAAGCACGAGCGACAGGCAGAGAAAAATATATAAACGAAGAGAAGCAACAGAAGTGGAGGCGGGGACGGAAACGGAAGGGGAGATGAAGCGGTAGACGCTGAGGTCAGTATGAGAAAGAGAGAGGGAAAGCGGGGGGAGAAGGGCTCAGGCAAAAATCGAGAGAGTACACACTTCATATGTACAGACAACATCAAGAAAAGCCTGACGTGTCGAGCACGAAAGCCCACACACACACACACCACATCCATGACACGAGCTCCGCCATTCAGAGGACTCCGCCGACACGGAGAGAAAGATGTGATCGGAGAGAGAATAGACGTTTCGGAACGGCAGTAAGCGATGGAGGCGACAGCGAAATGAGCCCAGACAAAAATACGCTCGAGGGTCACGTGGGAATGGGGGAGTGAGATGATGAGGTGCAGATATGGTCAAGATGAACTCGAACAACAACAAAAAAAAGAATGAAGTGTATCTCCTCGAAATCTAACCTCCTCCCTCCCGTCGCCCTTTTTTTGGGGGGAAGGAAGAGGTGGGGTACTTCTTCGTGGACGTGTGTGAAACACTGGTCGCTTATATATATATATTGCTTTTTTGAGGAGGGCGAATGGAGGGCGGAGACAGAAGCGAAGGTAGAAGAAAATGAAAGAAAAAAGAGAGACGCAGATCTTGGCTCAGAGGCACATGAACAACTACTGAGGTTTGCGCTACATGAGCGCAGCGCGCGCGTGAGTGTCTCCGGTAGGTGATGCACACGTACAAAGGTCAAAGAGGGTGGAAGAGCGAAGGTATGAACGGGAAAAAAAAGAAGCACTGAAACGATAAACAAATACGTAAAGTTACACCGCGATTGGGAATGAGGCCGAAGAAGGGAAAAAAGAGGAGGTGATGGAGAGGAGGGGGGGTGAGGCCTTTATCGGCGTGACCAACGTGCGATGTGTGAGGGAAGGGGAACAGCAGGGAAAAAATATATATAATCATAAATTATAAACAAAAAGGGGGCTGGTGAAGTGGCGATAATCCAAGGAACTAGGGAAGGGGCCTCCTCACTGGAGCGCCCACCAGCCTACACCCACACCTGCCCCATTGCTACCTTCCTAACCCTTTGTCTGTTCCTTTGCTCTTCACTGAGCCGCCAGATTCGCTTTCATTCCCACTCCCCTACCCGCCTTCCCCATCCTTCACCTTTTGTGTGTGTGCGTGTGTTTCGCCACCGCATGATACGAGAGAAGGAAGTCAAGAATAACAAAGTAAACAACGCGCATAAGACGTCATAAGGAGGAGCAGCGGCGACAAAAGAAAGAGTGTACATCAGGGGTCACATGGATGATCGTGCAGCCGGTAGAGGGTAGCACACACACACACACGAGGAAAAGATAACAATAAAAAAAAACGCCAGCGATGGACGCGAGCGACAAAGGCATAGAGTGGCCGAGCAATCAATATAAACGCACAAAAACGCAAGCAGTCAATAAAAAGGGAGGAGAGAGGGGGGTGGGTGGGCAGGGAGACACGACGACGAGGAGAGAAAAGAGGGAAAGGGAAAGGGAAAAATGAGGAGGCCGTATTGCCTCATTCACCCTTTACCACAGCTGAAAGGGACACACACGCACACATACACACACAAAGGAAAAAGAGAGACGCATGGAACGCGACTGGATGTGAATCCCTACGCCAAGCGAAAAGGCCGAAAAAAAGGTCGAGATCGAGCCCCCACCCCCACCCCCTTCATACATGTATCCACGTGGTATTGTGCGGAAGGGATGGGGGAAGGGGAGTGGGGCGGTATCTATTGTCATAATGGTGGGTCTCGCCAGCGCACGCATCACAAATGGTGTTGCTCCTGATGCAGTTCTTGATGATCGTCTCCCTCCGCTTCCCTACGCCTGCACGCACACACAAACACACTCTCTCTCCAGCATTTGTGTACTCCCGACGCTATCACTGGCAGTCTTCCGCTTGCTGTTGTCTTCTATTTTCGAGTGCGAGAAGACGCTGTCAGCCTCTCTCCTTCTTGCTCACGGCGCTTCCTGCGCATCGCCCTTCAGCGCCAGCGGCGTGAGCCTGCAGGAAAAGAATAGGAATCCAAACGCTCCATTTCAGTCCATGCAGTGCGCAGAAGAAAGCGTGGGTAACGCGCAGGAGTGGCCGACAAAGAAGAAAAAGCAGCGATGCGTGGGAGAGGAGGAAGAGAAGTACGGTAAGAGGGTAAAGGAGAGAGGAGGGTGCGGGCTCAAGTCTGCCGAAGCGTACAAAGACAAGAAAAAAGAGTCGAAAAACAAAAAAAACAATGCGTGTGTGTGCGTAAAGTTTTTTGTTTGTTTTTCTTGTCTGTGTGTATGTGTGTGTGTGTGTGTGTTTTCCTTCGCTGTGTTTTTCCTCCCTTCCACCTCTTTTTTGTGTGTGTGGAGTACTTCCGCATCACAACAGACCACATCCTCGATGCATGTGTGTGAGTACCGCCTGTGAGCAGTGATGGCACGCCGGCGTTGTTCTATTCCGAGAGTGCATCGCAGTGAACAGAAGGAGAGCGGGACGGACGAAAGCTGAAAACAAAAGGGGGAAACAAAAAAAAATGGAGGAAAACGAATAAAAGACAAAAGCGCATCAAATAACTCTCCAACAACGCCGAAAAGTAAAGAAAAGGGAAAAACGTTTTGATGTCGATGGAGGAGAGGAGACGGACGGGGATGCGAAGTCACAGCGATGGTGGCGCAGAACGGCGAAGCCTTCAGATGAACAGCAGACGACGCACGCACAGACACACGCACATGTGTGTGTGTGTGTGTATGTGTGTCGCAAATAGACAGAAGCGCACATATGCGCACGTACGAGACAAATAATAAAGGGCGAAAAAAAAACATAAACAGCTAAACGTGCGCACGGAAGTTCAGTGTGTGCCTGCACAGGACGGCGAGGCGCGCAGTCAGAAAATAACGAAGAAATGAGGGCAGAACAAGAGAATACATCGGATAATGCGGCGCATACATACAAACAGGCCCACAGTACCATACGCTTATATGTGCGCAGCAGGACAGGTAGGAGAAAAGAACGAGCGGCTGGGTTGGGGTAGAGAAAAGGGAGCACGGGAGCGGCAAGACTGATTGGCTCCTCTTATTCGTACCGCAGTGCCCGTGTACAAATAAGAGAGGCAAAAAAATGAAAAAGCACCAGAAAAGAAGGCAGGCGAGAAGAAAAGAGAAGCACGCGCACACAAGCACCACGCCATGGGTCCTAGCAGCTCTGCGTAGTGCTCGCTGCAACTGTGCCGCCGATCGCTTATTTTCATTAGATACAGATAAATAGAGAGAGATATTTAACTTCGTTCGGCTCCCACCCTTCACAACTGTGTGTTGATTCTTCTTCTGCGTCTCCTTTCAGTGCAGCATCTGCAGCTGCACACCCATCCCATTGTCGACCATGACCACATTCGGTGGCACTGAAGTGAAGCCCTCGGCACCACCGTTGCCGACGTTCATGGGGGGGGGGGGCAAGTAGGGTGGGAGCGTCGGCATCCCTGTCGCAGTGCTGCTCATGGGCACAGCACCCATGGGCAGGTATGTAAACGGAACCGCTCCATTAGAGACCGGGTTGGCAGTCGCAGTCGCTCCCGCCAGCGCCGGCGCCGACGGCGATCCAGAGAACGCGCTCAGGCCGTTCGCAGCCGTCGCGGCGGTGGCGAAGGCGCCATACCCGCCAGTGGGGAGTGGATAGTACACAAGGGTGGCTGGCGGTGCCGTCCACTCCGCCGCGCTTGAGCCGTTGGGGCCGTTCATCGCCGTCGGCGCGACCATCATCTGCGAGGGCCCCGCCGGCATCATGGACGCCATGTTCGGAAACGGGAATGTGAAAGGGGACACGACAGCTTGATGATTGGCGCCGTTGCCCACCCCATCGCGTGCGCCGCCGCTGGGCTTCGCCAGCGTTGTCGCTTTCGCCGACGCCAGCGATGAGCAGCTGTCGGATGAGTGAAGAGAGTCCAGTGGGGGACTGAGCGCCATGGACGCCGGCGACAGCGTCGACATGGCAGCGGTTGCGGCCCCACGTTGGGCTCCATTGATGGCACTACCGCTAGGAGTCAGAGGACCAGGTAAAGGTGTGCCGGCAGCGCCGAGGCCGCGATCCGTGCGCGGGCTGCAGCTGGCCGGGGTGACCGTGAAGAAGGCCGTCGACGGCGATGTGTTGGCGGTCATGTGGGCATCCGCAGGAGAGGTTGTCGCTGTAGTAGCGGCAGTGGTGCTCGGAAGAGCGCCGCCAGCAGCAGCCATGAAGGGGAAGTACTGCGCCATTGGCACCGGCATCGCGACGCCGCTCGGCATGGCAGCAGCCATCCCAATAGGGTTGAACGGCATTTGGATTGGCATGCCATTGTTGCCGAGAGCCGCAGTGGGGATGGTGCTGCTGTTCACCGCACGGCGGCCCTGCGAGCCCCGACGAGAGCCGCCACTGCGGCGCCTGCGATTGTTGTCACGGCGGTCGCGCTGCAACGAGGGCGGCGGCAGCGTCGTGTTGATGGCGGCACCCGCATCCCCAAGCGGCTGTGGGGTGGCATGAGAGTCGGCGAGTCGGGCCTGCACGCAGCGGCCTTGCAAGAAGCTGCCGTTGAGCCCGCGAATACAGCTCGCCGCACTCTCCTCGCTGTAGTACAGCGCGAATCCATAGGCCTTCGTAGGGGCGTTTCGGTTATCTACGCACAGCTTGGCCGCCTCCACACGACCGAACTGCTGGCACAGCTGCCGGAAATCCTCCGAGCGGTATGTTGGCGGTACACCAGAGATGTAAACATTGCGGCGTACATTTTGGTTCTTCACCTTTGCCGGCTCTGCCGGCGGCGTCGCCGTCTCGCCCATCGCCGGCGAGTCTGCGACGGTCGAAGGTGCGCCACGGCCGGCATTCTTGCCACCCTTCTTGGAGGGCGCCTGCGGCGTTTCCTTCATCGCAACCGAGGGGGAGAGCATGGTCCCCGGAAGCTGCGACTTCGGGTCAGTCATCATTCCAGTCGTCGGCGGCGACTCAAATGAAAGGAGCGACGATGTCGTAAAGTTGTGTGTGCCGTCTAGCCGCTGCGAGATGCCCGATTCGCTCTGTGAGCCGCTGGCGTGCGACCCAAACGAAAGCGAGAACTCTTTCGCTGAGTTGTTGTGGCACGTATCAGATAAGTGCGAGGCACTCATGGTGAAGCTCCGAGAGGAGTGCGTGGGGGGAGGGAGAAGAAAAAAAAAGTAGAGAAGCGCAGACGAAACTTTGAAGCAAGACAAGCCGCGCGTAAAGCGGCGATTGTGAAAGGGCTCCGGAGAGAATAATACTTCACAGAAAAAAGAGTACCGATGAAAACGTCGGTGAGGAACAGACCAACGAAAAAGAAACGACCAGAAACGCAATATATAAATATATATATATATGCTCTGTCACCGCACACACACACACACGCACCCACGCACTGTAGAGTTGTATGCAGTTGCCTACTGGCTGAAGGGAGGAGGAGGGGGGAGTGAATGGTGGCGAGGCTTTCTTTTGATATCAACCAGCAACAGCGACCACACTCACACCAGACAAAGCACGCACTAAAAAATGCTATCAGAGAGGGAGGGGGGAGGGGGAGGGCTAAGAATAGTTGAAGCACCTGTCGTATGTAAAGGTTGTTGTTTGTTTTTTTGTGTGTGGGTGTGGGTGGGGGATCCGAGGAAAGAGCGAAGGGGGAGGGGGACAGGTCGAGATGACGTGCGACCTTTCCTTTTCCTCTTATCTTCTTGTGCGTGTGCGCGTGTATGCTAGAAAGCTTTCCGTCGGTCAGATTTATTGCAGAAACAGCAGCCGGAGTACAGGCAGACGAGAAGAGGATGAAGGATGGGGGAGGAGGAGGGGGGCAGGAGCGGCAGCGGGAGCGGGTCGAGAGGAGAAAAGGGGGGAGATAGAGAATACAAAAAGCAGCGGGAGATGAAATGCTGTCAAAGGCGATTACAAGCGCGAGTAGCGAAAGGGGCCGCACAGAGACACACTCCTGAGAAAGACGCCAGAGAATAGGTCAATGGCAGAGAGGAAAAGAGCACAAACGGGCACGTGGGAAATTCGAAAAAAAAAACAGATAGAGAGAGAGTCAAACAGATTGACGTGTCGCTCAAGTGAGAGAAGCGTTGAGCTTCAGATAATGACCGTAAAAATAAGCAGTAATGCACTCTCTTTTTTTTCCTTCTTTTTCACAGCCTCTAAATCGCACAGGAAGACACCAAGAAGCTACTATTTAAAAGAAGGAACAGGAGGAAATAACGACGAGGAATAGAATCCAAGACACAACGCACTGATATATATATATATATGACGAAGAGGCAAAGGGGAAGGAAAACAACTCCGGCAAACGCTGACACGAGGAAACGAAAGTTTTGAAGAAGGAAAGAGAGAGCGCGCGCAAGATGTACAGCGACAGTCCCCTCCAACGGAGAAATCGGCAGATAGGGAGAGGGGAGGGAAGGGGAGGCGTCAGAGAGAGAGAAGCAGCAGTTTTGTGTATACGTGAGCTCCTTTCTCCCTCTCTCTGGGGCGTTTTTCTTTCGCTGTTATTTTATGTTGTACTCTGTTGTTGTTGCTTGTGTGTGTGTGTGTGTTTATTTCCTCGAGGAGAGGTAAGAGGAGAGGAGTGGAGGAATGGGGCAGCAGTACGGCGCCTTTGTGTGTGTGTGTGTACTATCCAAAGGAGGGCAGAAGATCAAGTGAGGTGGGGCGAGGGGAGGGGAGGGAAAGACTCTCGATCGGCTTCCACACCCAGTTGCCTGAACGTTTGTGTCACCCCAGCGGATCTTCCTCTTCTTTGCTGTGGTGAGTGTGTTCTTCTTCCGCGCAACTTCTTGTCGTCGTATCCTCCGCAGTGTACGCGATCGTAACCTTATTATGTGGGACAGGTGCGTGCAAAACGCTGCTGAGTGCGTGAGTGTTCTATGTAAGGACACCACTGCTAGACGTTGTTCGTGCGGGTGATGCTACTCTATGGAGAGGAGGCGGCTGCGTCCTCGCCGCCACGACAAACGCTTGCGCGCACACGAAATTTCAGAAAAAAACAAAAAAAACAAAAAGAGGAGACAAAGTGACGGTGGTCGTGGAACAGAAGAGCACACTGATGGAGCAAAAAGAGAGGGCACGAGAGCCTTCCTCAAACGAAGCAGAGGAAGACTGATGGACACACACAAAAAAAAAATAGAGAGAGAGAACGTACAACGCACGCCTAAGAAAGAGAGAGAGAGAGACCGACCAAACACAGTCACACATACACACACGCACACACTCAATCACTCGCACACACGCACAGAGAGAGGAAGAGAGGGAGAGAGTAAACGCAAGCAGAAGCACAAGCACAGGAAAGGAAGAAGAAAGATGGAATGATGCTGATGCTGACAACGGCGAGATGAGCGAAGGGGAAGGGGATGAGAGAGAGGGGGGACCTTTGAAGCCTGGGAGAGAGGGAGGGAGAGGGGGGAAAGAAGCAGCCAATAAAGGAGGCAAGGAGGGAGGCCGGTTGGGTATGAGATATACGCGTCGCAAAGAGAAACGTGCGGAGTCGGGGGGAAGGGGAGAGAGGGAGAGAGGGAGGGAGGGAGGGAGAGCGAGAGAAAGCGACCTCGCCTCGATGTACGCTCTTTTCCTTTCTTTTTTCGTATGCGAATGCGGGTGTATGAACGCCTCTTCTGCTTGCTACTGCTGCTATGATGGTGATGGCTCCTCGTTTTTGTTGCTGTTGCTGTTGTTGTAGGTTTGTTTCGTCGTGGTGATGGTGTTGTTTCTCTGACGGGTACAGTCCTGTTTCGTTCGATGGCAGAGAGGAGGGAGGGAGGGCAGGCGGCTGGCAGTGAAAGATCTGTTTATACACGCACAGCCCCGTGGTGGTTGATTGAGGAGACAAGACAGAGAAGGGGGGGAGGGGGTGGGGAAGAGGGAAAAGAGGGGAGAGAAAGAAAGGAAACAGATTTACCAGCGTATCTGAGCCCGTGTGCGCCGACGACGACAATAGGTATGGTAGTGCGTGTGTGTGGAAGGGGGAGGGGAGGATGGAGGGCGCGGTATGTACGGTCGACAAAGAGAGAGAGAGGAGGGAAGGGCATGCGAAGGTGTCCAGTCACGTCAGATTTGGAGAGAGACGGACAAAAATTACAAAAAAGCGCTTGGCGAAGCCGTAGAGGCCGCGAGGAGCGCGGGGGGACGCTGTGCGCAGTCGGCATAGCACACCTGACACACATGTCGGAGCGCAGAGGCACACAAACATGCAGTCGCCTCTCTTGTTAGATCCAGCAGCTGGGCCTCACCTCACAGCGGCGGCGTCTGTAAGCGACGGAGCGCTGATGTGAAGACCAAGGAGTGAAACCGGAGATGCGCGCCAACTCGACCGCTGACATACATGAAATGACCCTCCAGCGACCATGTCATCACGAAATCGCTGCGCGTCCTTTCCAGTTTCGATCGTGTAGGTCAGTGGATGTCGTTCAGTGTTACTGTATTAGTTCCATCACAGCATCCGTAACCCCTCTCGTATGTGTCTGAGACTACATTATGGCGGAGGTATTCTAGCGCACAAGTCCGCCACAGGCGGACTGAGACGGAGCTCTTCGTCATTATGGACAATTGCTGCCCCGCAGCGCCCCTACTCCGCTCCGACCCGATTCACCTCACAGGCCCAATCGCAGAACGCGAAGCAGCGGGGTAGGCATGTGCTACAGCAATGCACTGCACCCCCATCATCCGAGCGCGACCTTGCCCTTTCACTCTACATGTTCGCCCCACGCTTCTACTCACACCACCCCCTCCCCAACAACACCGGCCGTCACGTTGCGCATTCCGTTCGGGGCGGCCTCAGAATCCCCCATTTCATTAGTCGTCAAAGTGAGCGCTGGGTGACGTGCACCCGAGTCGCCCCACACCTTGCCTGATGCATGGAGCGCACAGACGTGCCCACTGCTGCAGGTAGCTCCGACAGCACGCCATGTTGGGCCTCGCCGCCGAGATAAAGAAGCGATACATTGCTGCAGCTTCCTCGACCACGGCGGCGCTTGATCCTGTTACCGGCATAGATGGCTCGGCAGTGATCGGGGATAGGGGCTGCCGGGCTCCCCCATACGAAGTGGGGCGCGGAGCTCCTGCGATGCAACGCACCCGAAGATACCTCCACACCATATGGGCTCAGGGGTAGCGTCAGAAAACGCAGGGGAGAAAGGTTTACCCACGCCGTACAGGCACAAGGGGTAGGGGGGCAAGACGGGACAGGAGAGGTAAGCGCACGGCCTCTCCTCCCCCTCCCGGCTGCCTCTTCCTCTCTTCATTTTTCACGATGCGTGGCATGGCGTGTGTCTGGGAGGGGAAGGGAAGGGGAGCAAGGAGAGGGACAATGCAGGACGACAAGTGAAAAGGTATGTGGCAGCCAACCAGCAAGGATAGGCCCTACGAAGCGAGAGGAGACGCCGGTAATGGTGCCTGTACGCCCAGACAAAGTGAAAAAAAAAGGGCGGGAGGGAGGTCAAGAGAAGACGCCCGGCGTAGCCCTGCAGGAAGAAAACCGTTACCCTTCTCAGCTGCGCGAGACTATCGGCCCATCCGCCAAACGTTTATCTCCTACGGGCGTCGTCCCTGTGCCTGGGCAAGACACGAGGCCCCTTTGGCGCCCCGCAGCAGCCCTGGCCCGCCCCTTTCGCCAAGCCCCACCAAGCAGCCTAGCACCTCGACAGACGCCTGCGTCAATCCTGTAGGGGTGATCGGCCTATTTGTGCGGAGTATGCGATGCCGCACTACAACCAATGTACGCGGTGCCAGAGGAGTGGAAGGAAAGAAGAGACACCCAACGACTCTCGACCAGCGGACGCACCCGTCCCGAGCAATCAAAAAAAAAAGCGGGTAGGAACAGCACAGACGAAGTGTGAAGTGTGGCCGAATCGAGCGCCCTGGCGCGCAGCCCCTGCCGAGGCGCAGAAGGAGAGGATGTTGGCAGCGAAGGGCCCCGTGGAACTCGTCATGGCCAACGACGAAGAAATGCTTGACTCAAGTAGTGCGATGGTGTTGACCGCCATCGAGGTGGGTAAACGTGAGGGGAACCATCACACGAAAAAAAAGGTGAGGAGCCGCGATAGCTGCACTGAACGACAGCGTCACTAAATCCCACTCACTCCCCAACTCTTTCCCCACCCATCCACCCACGCAGCTCGCGCCACTCTCTCCATCGTCACTCTTAGTCATACGCTAAGTTCACTTCATTCCTCCCACTACCACCGCCTAGCCGTTTAGACAATGGAGCTGAAGTCTGTCGTCGCGCCGTGCAGCGGATTCTCTGCAGCGGCAAAGCTCCCTAGCAGCTCCTGTACCTTGTCGATACCAGCAATGCGCAGTGAGCTCGTCAGCAGAATCTCACTACACTGCGTGTAGCGCACGAGCCGGCTGCGCGTGTAGTCCGTGAGTCGAGCGAGGAAGCGGATGGGGGCCGCGTCCGTCTTGGTCAGCACAATAGCAAAAGGTATTTGATAGGCCTCGAGCAGGTCGCAGTAGGCGTAGTCCAGGTGCTGCAAGCCCTGCGCAGATGCACAGAGGAACACGCGCTTGATGTTGCGCGGCTGGTACAGCAGAGGCCGCCTGGTGCCGCTGCCTTCGTGATCACCGTCAAGCTCACACCCAGCCTTCTCTGCCGTGTCGGCACCCACCTCTAGCGACTTGCTGCTCATGTCACCAAGTGGCTGATGGGGGGCCGCGATTGACTTGCCATGAAGACGATGCCGCTGCATCTTCTGCGCGGCACCAGGTGCTGCACACGCCCTGAGGTAGGCCCGCATCGCCCGCACGGCGTTCTCAGCATCGATGGCGGGAGTGCATATCGGATCATAATGGCCATATCCGGGGCAGTCAACGAGCACCAAACGGCTTGCGACGCTGTAAAAGCGCAGCGAGCTCGTCGTGCCGCGCAGGTGGCCGTACGGCGTGACCATCGCGTTCACTATGGCATTCACGAGAGAGGACTTTCCGCTCGAGGTACGGCCGATGAATGCCACTTCGGGCAGCAAGCTGTGCCGGGGGTGCAACCGAGCTGGCGGCTTCTGCTCAGGGTGCCGAGGCGAACGCGGCGCCTGATGCTGTCGGGCACTTCGGCCTCTCTTCCCCGGCTTACCCGTGGCGGCAGACGCTGGACTGGCTGCGGCATGGCTGAGCAATACAGGGAAGTGCTGTGGGTGGGTGGCACAGCGCACTTGCTTCACCTGCCCACCGAAGGCGAATGTTTGCTGTGCCTTCATAGATGTGTTAAAGACCGGCGCTGTGCCGTCTCCTTTGGTGATCCAGTGCTCCCATGAGACACCACGCTTCAGCTTCCTCTCAATGCGGCGGCCGTGCAGACCAAGGTAGATCTCTTGCAAGATGGAGCGGTCAAGCGGTCGCTGGCGAAGTTCTTCACGAAACGAAATGGTGCTAGGTTGTAGTGTCTCCCGCACGGCTCCCTCGACACCGTACTCTTCCACAAGCTTCTGCTGCTTGCGCAGATGTGACTTAGAGTCCCGCCACACCTTCTCCAGTGCTGCATCATTGCCCTCCCGAAAGGCGTCCAGCTGTTGCGCCCGCCGCAGCTCCGCCGCGCTCTCCGTCGGCAAGAACGGCGCAACAGCAGAACTGACGCGGCAGTGTGTCTCATACTCCGTGGCGTAGGGCGACAAGGTCGCTGAGGGAGACGCGTTCGACGCGCCAGCCAAGCCTTCGCCTAACGACGACAGCGGAGGGATCACAATTTTGTGCCGCGAGCTCTGCTGCAATAGCGTGCGTGATGAGCGCAGCAGCCCACCAGGCACCGACCCAAGACGCGCGCACGGCGTTGATTGCATAGTTTCTTTGGCTATTCTCTTCTTCGCTCTCCCTTACGCGCGCTTTGACGACGCGATGGCGGAGGTCAATTCGAGAGCGAGTGCAGAGGCACACTCCCATGCACACACGGACACACGCGCGCGCGGGGCCGCAACTTCCAACAGAGACAGAGCGTAAGGTCGGGCTAAAGACAGCAAAGACGAACGACGACCACTAGCCCTTCGTACTGCAGGTGTTGGCAATCGTGCCTGCGTGCTGTGGATACCGGATGAGTGCTGTCTGTGGCCCTGCGCGAAGGAGGGAGCATGTGTCAAGAGAACGACCAACATAAAGACAGCGCAACACTGCTTTCAGAACACAGTGGATGGAGAGCAAACGGGGCAGAGGGAGGCATTGCACCCGCCCGCGCGCGGGTACGTGGATGGGAGTGTGAGGAGGAGAGACGACAAGAAGCAGTGTGAAAAGGTAAGCAGAGAGCGGCGTGCAGTGCAGCCGAAGGAGGGAGGAGGACACACTCAGCGTCAGTGCGGGCCTTGCGAAACGGCCACTGAAAATGCAGCATGCGTACGCCCCACACACATAGCGACATATCAGCAGGCAGCACTGACAAGCAGCAGGCCAGCCGTTCATCACTTCGCCCTTGACGACACGCACCCCGCCCTTGAAGGCATCAGCAGCCCGCCGAAAGAGTCACCAACGACCACTACACATGACAACCGGTACGGCTGCCTAATGGCGCACCTTCGCTACTGCTCCCTTGGCGCCTGTGTCGTTCCTCCGTGCGCTGCTCTCCAACACAGATGTGCAGAGCATCTTCACTGCCTTTTCCTTCAGTTTACTCATCTGTCTATGCGTCTGCCTCCCATACCACACAGCGTCTTCTGCGCTTCCGCAGGTGCTCAGTCCATCACCATCACATGAGCGACGATGCGCGCAGACACACACGCGCGCACACAGCCAACGCCCCCTACAACACACACACACGCACGTCATGCCTCTGCTGCATCACAGCCCACCCCCGCTCCGCGAGAGCCAGCCGTCTGCCGTGCCATCGAGCCGCGCGCCTAGCGGGCTCTTCTCCCACCGCCCCGCCCCTTCCTCGCAGATGCGCGCGGCGCCTTCCCCCTCCCCCTCCCCCCTATTGCAGTCGCGGTGACTCGATGGCGCTGCTGCCTCGTCGCTGCATGTCTGCACCTACCACGTCCGTCGCCGCCGCTGCAGGGATCGTGTCTAGGTGGCGTGCCCGCATGCGCCGCGACAGGCGGTGCGTCGCCATGAGCCTGTGGCAGCAGAGGGGCACGCCACCTCCCCTCCACGACCCGCACGCCTCTGCCAGGTCGGGGCGCGTCGGGCGGAAGGGTGCCCGTGCACAGACGTGCGCTGGCAAGCACAGGCGGCTCGCGGCTCGCCCCCATGGGTGGGGACCACACGGGGCTGGGCAGGGGGGCAGAGGCAGGCACCCAGCAGGAAGTCCGTGCCCCCCGTGCCCCCTGCGGCGCGGGTGAGAGAGTGGCAGGGCAGCACAATGAGCAAAAGCGAATACAAATCGATTACTTCTCTGAGAGGGCGACCCCCCCGCCCTCCCTCTCTCTCTCAGCGTACACTCGCTGACACCCCGCACGGAAGCGTCTCCCTCCGTCTTGACGTTCGCGCTCAGAACAAACAGAAAAGGACGGTACATACAATTCTATATCTACATCTATATATATATATAGATGTAGATATAGATAGAATTGCGGGCAAGCACCGCGGTCATCGCCGTGGAAAGGGCAATGAGCACTGCCACGCAGGTGGGCGTAACGTCGTTTCAGCCACACTGCACATTTCCACATTTCGGGTTCATGTGCGCGCAGCAGAACGCTGACGCGACCAGCTGCTACGGAGTTGCTTCTGGCGAAGTGGGCCTTGCAGAGAAGGCACCAATCGCAGGTTTCCCCCTGAGACACACCGAAGGAGAACACATCAGCGGTGGGGAAGGGGGTAGAGAAAGGGGAGGGAGCTGCGGTATGAAAAGCGGAGGTGAGCAAAGGCTAAGAGCCGAAACTGGACAGACAGACGCCGAAGGATGCCCCCCCCTCTCCCTCCCTCCAGCACGTCCGACACCGAACACTACAAGAAGACTGAGCGAAGAAAAGGGAGGAAACAGAGGGTGAGGCGCAAAGACTATTTGCAGCAGGTATATCGGGTGTCACAGAGGCCGGGAGAGACAGGGAGGGAGGGAAGGAGGGAGGGGGGCGGCAAGAGAAGGACAGCATAGGAGGAGGGCAGCACTTCAACACCTTAGCGCGCTTGTAGCATTGCTTAGGGAAGAGGGTGAAAGCGGTGGTGCCATGAGCGTCGTCAGACACATAACGACAACGAATAGAAACGGAGGAGAGCGCGCGCAGGAGAGGGAGACAGAAAAAACAGAGAGATAGAGAGAGCAGAGGAAGAAGAAAGCGCGCACTGCGGGGGGAAGGAAAGAATGAGGTATGTTGCAGGCGCGGTCGAGGACGAACTCGAGGAAAGGTGCAGATGTCTTGCGTACGGTGTTCGCATGGGAGGCGATCACAGGAGAGAGAAATAGTAAAAAAAAGAGAAAAGGAAAGACGATCTGAGCGGTTTTTTTCGCTACTCGCCAAGCGAAGGGTAAGCGCAGGAGAAAGCGGCACCGACCCCCTCGCACCGCGCATGCACCCGGAGCACCACGAGCAGCAGCAGCAGCATCGTGTGAGGGTCTACCGCTATATCTTCTGCTCTGATTTGACTTTCTTTCTGAGACGCGCTGCTGAGGTGAGCCGAGTGAGGAGGAGAGGAGGAGGGGGGGAAACGCCGAGGAAAGCGGACGTCAGCGCAGGAGGAGCGACCAGATGGCGAAGGTGTTCTGCCGGCTGCACCCGTCATGCGGTAATAGGCATCTGCTGCATAGCAGCATGTGCGTGCGCTCAGCACACACATTCAAATGGGGTCGAAGGGGGCGCTCAGCAGGCGAAGAGCCTCATTCGGCTCCATCAAGCACTCCACGTTGAAGAGCACGCGACCTGGTATGTCGCGCGCGCCGCCGTTCTCTTCAATGGCGGTGCCGCTGGCCGTGGCCTCTTTCATCCACACCACCTCGGGTCGTGTTCGCACCTCGACCGGCGCGGAGTTCACGTCCACCACTCCACCTGCAGCGAGCACGTCCTCGGCCTGGTACCACAAGGACCGCCCCTGCGTGCGCTTCGGGGAACAGTGAGTAGCGACAAAGCGAGCGATGGAGAGGTCTTCCTCGTCCGCCTGCATCTCAGCGCCAGAAGCGTCAGTGGAGAAAGGAGCAGGGAGCGGCGCTTCATGCTGGTTCCCTGCCTGGCTCTCCTGCACTGACGCCGCTCCCTGAGCATGCACGCAACCATGTTCCTCCGTTGACCTCTGCGGCACCTCCGCAGCTGCGTCGCGAGTGCAAGGCGACTCGTCCGTAAAGGAAGCGCACCGCGTGGCGGCGGCAACATCAGGGTGCTGATTGATCAGAGACTCGTAGAGCAGTGCACGGTACGGCAGGCGCCGGCCACTTACACCATTCAGCGGAACCCCGGGGTTCTCGAGTTCGGCTGTCAGAACGACGGATGGCACGAGATAGGCATCGGGAAAGTGCACCTGCGATATGTGGTACCAGTATTCCAGCACCTCGGTAGTGCCCCGTGCCAGCGCTGCCGTACTCCCCGCGCTGGGAATCGTCGCTGTGGCGGCCGGCAGAGCCCTGTCCTCCCGCCGACCTGTCGACGCCGCCGCAGTGTCGGTGGCCGCCTCTCTATCGGTCGCAGGCACCCCCTCACGCACTGCGTGAACGTTGCTGCCGCCGTCGAGGCTATAGTACTCGCCTCGCGTCCCAATCCTACTCGGCACAAATCCAACTGCATCGGGGCGGAGCGCCAACCTCCACGCGCGGATCTGCCGCAGCGTCAAGTACAAAGGCAGCGACCACTTGTTGACTCGCATGTCCTCTTGTACCGTCATGAGAAAATCCTTAAACCCACAGTCGTCCCTCCTGAAATCTGCCGCTCTACCGGGGCAGAATAGAGAGCTAGCCGGCTGCCACGCACAGCTCACCCCGTGCCCCCCCACGATATTCCCTCTGTTCTCTAAGAGGCTGAGTCGGGGGGCCACACTGGGAAAAAAATACAAGAGCCGGCGGCGCTTCGCTGTGATGAAACAGTTCTGCAACACGTTCTCGGCGTCCTCGATGAGTGATATGTGCACGATCTTCGACATTACTGAAACGGGAATCATGTGCTCTGGCTGTCCAGGCCGCGGCATGGCACCGGCGCGCGCCCACTGTTTGAGAGTACCCCACCACTGCGAACGATAGCCGTGTCGGCGGGCAAGAATGCTGAGAGAGAGCTGGAGCGGAAAGCTGTACGGGCGGTGAGAGGAAAGCGAGTACATAGCGGGGCGCTGATCCCGGCTGAGTCGATCGCCTTGATGGCTAGGAAACAGCTGCTGCTGCAGCCTGGCACCACCCGCGATGCACTCCTCATGAGGCTCCACGAACGAAATCTTCTCACCGTACATGCGGGTCTGCCCATTTTGAGGCAAAGGTGTGCTCGCCGCCAGTGCAGCGTCCCCTCTACCGCCGGCAAGCCCCTGGGGCTGCGACCACCCCGTGGGAAAATCGCTGCTGCCCTCGCCTTCGCATTCGCCCCTCTTGCCCTCCTCGAGGAAGTCAGCAGAAAGTGCAGAGATAGGGGCGCCCCCCTCGAACCGAAAGCACATCTGATCCATGTTGAAGACATAAAGGGGCTTTGTGATCGTAAGGGTGCAGATAGGGACCCGGTAGCCCTGCACGTCCAACTCCAACTGCTCCTCTGTTGCCTGCCTCGCAGCTTTGCCTAAAGCCCCCGGCGGCCGCCCTCGACGACGGCACTGCAGAGTCGCGTCGACTGCAGTGTGTTCAGTGCAGACGTTTAAAGAGTCGCCCTTCAGCGCGGGTCCGGTGGGTACGCTGAGCCGCACCGCGTCCTCCTCTACAGCACACACCTGCTCTGGAGCCTCAGCACCTGCGGCGCTTGCTGCTTGCGGGCCTGCGCCGCCTCTTTCGACCGGCCTTGCCGCTGCTGTGTCACTGCGCGTAGTGCCAGCAGCTCTTGTGGCCTTTAACTTTCCCCTCCCTCGGACCGCCGCCTCGCGGGCGAAGCGGGACAGGCGTGGATGATGAGCAAAGGGGTCGATGCGGAGGGGGTTCGCCGTATTAGAGGCAGACGCGGAGAGTTGTATGGCACGGAAGTCATCTTCGTCCAGCCACAAACAGGAAGAAGACAGTGGATTAGATGGCAAAAAATTCTGTTGCGCGAAGGCTTGGAGAGCGGGGTAGCCCTGAGTGAAGACCACCAAGCTGCGACGGCTGTGCTTCAGCATTGCATGGCATCACCATACTCCTCTCGCTTAGTTCTCCGTCTCCCCTTCCACGCTTTCGGTGTATGGCTGGCGTGCGCTGATGCAGCGAGTGCACGCGCGGTCAGGGGTATGCGCAGACGAACGGGGCCTCTGTGCACGCACCGCGCCACAAGGAGCTGGGCAGCAGAATCGCTCGCGAGCATCATGCAGAGATGCAGAACGCATGAGCAACGGTAGTATATGAGAAGGAAACGTGAACAGAGAGAGAAGGTGTGGGGTAGCGTGGTATAGGGAACAGTCACGTGCGTGTTCTAGTCGAGGGACGGATGCGTGCTGCACTGAGGTCGTGGTTACGATGCGTGAAACCATTCACCACAAGCGGGTGTGTTCGCACAAAAGTGCGCAGAAGGCAGCTGCGCGACGGCGCGGCAGCCCATACTAACGGTACCTGCAGTGCACCGTCTAATGCAAGCAGAGCAAGTGAGGCGCACTCCACGCATACTCGTGGTGTGCATCCGCCCCCCCCACCCGCATAAGCGCGCGTGCCCTCTTCTTTCCTCTCCTGCATGCACATAGCCTGCAGCAGGTACGGAGCGTCCCGTGCAAGTGACTCCCCGAGTAGCTTCATCCACCTCTTATGGTGGCGTATCCTTTGGTAGCACCTTTTTGTTATTCGCCCGCTTCCCTGCCTCCACCTCCGTGCGATTTGTTTTGTCTGCGTGTGTGTGTGTGTGTTTATTTTCCACGTTCGAAGGAGTTCACCAGCACTAAGTTCTTAAGAGTCACATCCACAAGGAATCACTGCGCAAAAAAAAAAAGCGTCGAACAACAGCCAAAGACAGTGGAAGAGGAATGAGAGAGTGCGAGATGCTCGTGCAGACGTCGTGGGGGGGGCGCCTCGGCCCTGTGAAAAGACCAAAGGGGGGAGGCGGCGGCGGTACGAGGGCTCCCGTACAGAAAGAGGTCTACCCCCCCCTCCTCCCTCCACACACACACACAGGCACACACAAACACTTCCTCCTCCGCCTCTCCTGCTACGCCCACCAGCACTTGAACAGCATCGCGGAGAGAGGACCAAAGAAGAACACAACAGATGACGCAAAAATAGTTGAGGAGTAGAGGCCTCACTGACAGCACACGGCAAACAAAAGGCCCCCCCTGCAGCAGCATGCGCGCACCGGCACACACCCGCGTGTGTCCCCCACCCTCTTCCCCTACATTAAGGAAACAGTTGAAATACCTTTCGGCCAACACTCTATCATTATAAAGGATGTGCGTTCTACTCTCATGTCAGGAGAACCTCTCCTCCTCCTTCCCCCCTTTTCTTCCGCTCACGAAAGAAACAAAAGGGCAAACACATCGGGTCACTCAAAGAGCACCTGCTGGTAGCCGCCCGGATAACGGGAATATCAGACGCACATGCATTCCTAAGCCCCTTTCCCTTTCCTCCAACGTAGCGACAAGAAGTTTCGTCGGGGGAGGAGAGGGGAGTGGGCACCCCTCTCTTCCTCTTCCTCCACGCGATATTCCCCCAGCACGAAAGCAGAAGAGCTGACACGCAGCAAAAGCGCTGGTAAGTGCTGCACGCACGCGCTCTCGACTTAGCAACGAAGAGCGGAACAAAGGATGTGGGAGGGGGGGCTGCAGACGAACGCGTCCCTGCGCGTCATCAAACCTTCAAGAGGCGTCCACGTTGGGGAAAGGAGACGGAGCAAGCGCTTCAAGCTGCAAGAGAAACCGCAAAGGGAGAGAAGAGGGGGGTGAGGGAAAGGGGAGCGATGGCGAAGCAGCGCCCTGACACCGCAGCACTGCGCAATGAGGGGAGAGGAGAGGAGGAGAGGGGCTGCGTGGACGGTGGTCGTCTCCCACGCACGTGACGCAGCGTCTCCCTGCCCCTTCCTGTTCACAATTCCTTTTCCTCTCTCGTCCCCCCTCCCTCCCCCACACACAGGCACACATACACTCCGGCCTTCCATGCTGGGGGTGCGCGCGGCACCACCACAGCCACCAGGATCCATCTTTCCTTCTTTTATCCAGTCTTCTGCATCTCGAAAACTGCTGAGTCTCGTCCCCTCCGCAGCGGCACTCGCGTCGCGCCTCCTGCTGCTTCTCTATGAAGTCGCTACGGTAGAGTACACAGCAAAGCTGCTATCGGCATACCGTAGCGGGTAAGAGGGAAAAAAAAGAGGGATAAACACAGATGAAAACGGTCGGGGGCACCCCGCCGAGGGTGGCTAGGGTGTGCCTAAAGCGGGGCGTGCATGCCACTGTGCACACGCACCGGCACAGCGACACAGAGAGACGAAAGACGGCAGCGTTACTGTTCTTTTTTTTTCGTCTTCCCCTTTGGTGCGGTGATGTGAGCTTGGGAACAGCATCCATGATGACCAACCCCACACACACGCACGTGTTCCACGTCGTGCATGTGTACGTGTGTGTGTGTGTGTGCACTAGGTACAGACGCGCACACACGCAGAGACGAGCAGTCCACTGCTTAGCAGCGAAGCGCGAAGAGAGTCGCCACCATCAAGACTCGCACTCGAGCGCTGCAGCGGAGAGGAAATGCAGAAAGCGAAAGAGACAGGCAACCACCAAGACGGGAGGAGATATGAACGCGCATGTACGCATCGCCTTCCCTGCGCGCTCGCATCCGTGTCCTTGGCAGCTGAATCGCACGGGCCACTTGACCGCTTCCCCTCCTCCCCCGATTCTCATGCTCGAGCGCCGCCCCTTTCGAAAAAAATTCTTTTTCTCTTTTTGCAGCTTCCTCCATCTACTGAATGAACAGACCCGCGCGCGCGAACGCCTCGTCAGGGTTCGAGAGCTGCTCCACGTTGAACAGCTCGTACTGAACAGAGGACGACGTGCCGCTGCTGAAGGGCACACCGCGGCGCTTTTCGCTCTCTTTGATAGGCCACTGGTACAACTCCGCATCGCGGCCGGTCAGCCAGTAGTTGCTGCGAAATGTCTTTGGGAACTTCCGCGTGTTTTCTGACATGATTGGCTCGCCAGAGAGCAGAAAAGTCGGCACATTCACCGGCGCACGCTGCAGCGTCTTCAGCGCCAGGTGCGGGTCCTCTAGCTGGTCCACGTTGTAGATCAGGTGGCGGTCGCCCGTAGAGGCCTCCTGCACCACCGGCAACTGATCCGGCAGCGGGGTCAGCTTAAAGAACTCCATCTGACGTCGAGTGAAGTAAAGACCGCTGTTGAAGTCGTTCGATTTGATGTGGTCCTGCAGAATCTGATACGTCTCGCCCTTCTTACTGTACACACGGCGACTGCCGCCGCTAACGGGATACTGCTGGAGAGCGTCGCCGCCGCTGAGCTGACTGGAGTGAAAGAGCTTGATCTGCGACTTGGTCAGGAGGATGCTCGACCGCGCGTTCGCCTTAAACTGCAGGTTCTCCTTATACGCCTGGCCGCGGGTGATCCACCACTTGCTCTGGAAGCTGTGCCGCTGCGCACGGTCATTGAGCTCGAACTGCAGTCGCTCCCCATAGACCTTTCGGCTGCTGTAGCTGCTGTGTTTCGGCGCCTCCATCACCTCCGGGGGTGAAAGGAGCTGGTCGAAGTTGTATAGCTCGAGCTGCTTGTCCAAGACCAACTGCGTGGGGAGCGCACCTGACTCCGGCTTCATGCCTAAGCGCTCCGCCTCCCAGTCTTCGACCCACACGTTACTGGGGCTGTTGCGCGCCCGCTGGTTGCTCTCCAGAATGTGGTGCTGCTGGCTGAAGACAACGATCTTGCGGCCAGCGGTGGAGACTGCTGCACCCACGGCCACATGTGGCAGCAGCGCGGAGGAAGACACGCGACGGAGCATTTCTCTTTTTCTTCCAAGTGTGCCTCTGCGGTGCAGCGATGGGAAGGACAATCTAAGAAGTGCGGGGGGGGGGGAAGTGGAGTGCGGTGGGGGGGAGCGCTTCACCGGAAACGAAGGCAAACAAAAAAAAGATGCGCCACAGAGCAAGCAGAAAGGAGGGAGAGAGAGATGGGCGTTGAAATGCTTGGATGTTGGTGCGTCGGTGCTGCTGTGTTTCGGTTCGCCGTTGGCGGATATGTCTGCTCACCAATGTGGGCTACCCTCTATGACATGGGGGAGGGGGATAGTGTGTGTGTGTGTGTAGGTGTGTAGGTGTGGAAGTAGCGGAGGGGAGGGCTGATCAAGCGTGCATTCACTGCGTGGACGTCGGGGAGAGGGACGGGGTTCTCTATAGGGGTCGAAAAAAAGGAGGCAAAGCGTTACGGTGTGACCAACAAGCGAGTCGAGCGACAGAAGATAGGAGTCGAGAGAGCAGTGTTACCCAACCGATAAGGAAAGGGGGTCCCTAGTCGGGTATATGGGGTAGACAAGCTTGAGGGGGAGGCGGCTGCTGGCGATGCTCTTATGTGGGATTTCGAGGCAGCACGAGAGCCTTTACACGCAAAGAGGACGGTGGGCACCGAAGAAACAAAAAAAAGAGGGAGGACAGAAAGAGAGAGAGACAGGTGGGGTAACACAAACGCGAGGTCAGCTGTGCCTGTTATGAATATTTTTTTCTCGTTGCTCCCATCGAAGAGGAGTGCGTGACGGACACGGTCGAAGAGGAAAAAAAAGCGATGTGGATGATAAGAGTCCGGAGGAAGAGGGCAGAGATGACGAGAAATGGAGTAGGGCAGCAAACAGTCATCAAGCTTGACCGATGAGGGCGGTGCGAGAAAGCCGCATGTGAGGCAGCCACTCGCACATGCGCATGCGCTAGCTCCTCTTGAAGCTCCACCGCCTCTTTCCTTCTTCTCATGTGGCGCAGTGCACCAGTTTGGATTGGGTTACTCGGCTGGTTGGCAAAGGCATTGCAGTTCCCTTTCGCTTGGCGGCGCGTTACCGTTCGCGCCATCACATTCTGTTCTCTCCGCCCCTCCTCGGCAGCCCTTCTTCCTTTGGTGCAGCACCCGTGTGGATTTGAGAACAACAAAAAAGGTCTCAGCGGCGACGACTGAGAGTGGATGCCGGAGGGGGGAGGCACGAGAAGAACGCTAAAAAAAGGGGGGCATTATCGCGGGGGTGTCCCGCGTCACTGCAGTTCTTTTTTGTCGCTTCTTTCGTACCAAAACCACCACCGGCCACCGCGCAGACAGACACTCACGTGAAACACGTCTACGACCAGTTGTAGTACCTCCGAAACGCCTGCGTGTTCATCCGCGGTGGCTGCCCTCCGCGCCTCTTGTAGTGAAACGTAGCATGCGGGTCTGACAAGCGCGAGACGCGTCCACCAGGGCGCGACAGCAGCGACCCTTGCGCGTTGGCTACATACGTGTGCCCCTGTCGATGGCTTGCGGGGTCCGGCAGACCACGTTGGGTAAGCTCCAGTATACCGCGAAGGCGGTGCAGCTTGGGGGTGTTGCGCAGTTGTCGGACATCCGGCTGCTTCCAGGCTCGCAGACGCCTTTGGCCGGCGTGAGAGGCAAGCGAAGAAAGACTCGCGGTGAACGGCGCTGCTGGCCGGCACAACCACAGGGAGCAGTGAAGCATTCGCCTTTTCTTTCACCGTCTCCCGTCCCACTCCATCCGCGGCGAGCAAAGAAGAGAGGTGCGCTCGCCACCGGTGACGCACGGTCCCCTCGAGCACTGACAGTCACAAGTACGCCTCGGTAGAGTTGTGTGGTCGGAAGGACCGCTAAAGGTGCGTGGAGGACGGCAGCGATACGCCGGTTCCCTCAAGCGCCTCGCAACGTATGAATCCAAGTGAACGCTTAACAAGAGCAGCGGAGATCGAAATCGCCGCGACACGCCGGCGCAGCGACTGGCGTGCGCCCGAAAACAACAGAAGGCGAAGAAAAGGAAGAGACGGTAAGGAAGAAAGACAAGTGGCCTTCAGCGCCGTCGAGGAGAGCCTCATTTTTCGTTTGTTCACGCCCGGACGCACGCGCCCATGCGTTCCCCTCGGGCACCCCCCCCGCCGGCTGTCGTTGGCCGCGGCAGGCGGCTCTCAGATGCCGCCTTCGGAATCCCTCTCTTCTTCTGTTGGCCCAAGAGTGACGTGGGGGTGGGGGGGGGCTTGTTGCGCACGAGGAGGAGAAGCGAGTGAGGCCAGGAGGCTCAGTGAATGACTGTCAGCACCCCTCATCGAGAGAACGCGACCTTTTTCGTGCCTCATTTCAGCTGTGACTGTTTTTCGGCCCCGTCGCTGATATGCTCCGGTCACGTTCCCATGAGAAGGCCCACAAACGGGCATTTCTTTCGCGCTCTCGTCAGAAAACACGAGAGGTGAAGAAGAGGGTGCACGTGCAGCCCGTCAATGGTCTCCTCCCTCAGTTGTAACGCGATACCTCGCTGCCGGTCCGGTCACGCGCGCATGCACAGGAAGATATGGAGGCAACGACAGACGCGCCGAGCACACATGCCCTACGGGCGCTAGACGTGCAGGCGCTATTGCGTACCGGCAGCACCGCCGCCCCACAGCTCCAGCACAGTCCGGTGCTCCATCTCCAGTCGATGGAGTCGCGAGAGCACTAGCCCGTACACAGGAACGTAGTTGCTCAGCGCCACGCCGCGCACGCGCATCTGCGCACTAAACTCCTTCCACGCCGCACCGTTCTCGACGAACTCGCCGTCCATCGCATGAATCGTGGCAAGGTACTCCTCGTCCCCGCGGAGGAGCCGGATGAGTCGACTGACGGGGGCCTCCCACGAAGCTTGCAGGGCTTCGCGAGCAGCTCGCTCGGCATCCGTCATTGTGCTGGAAGGAGCACTTGCGCCCTTCGTCGAGGTGGTGCAGAGGGCTGCCGAGTCAAGCGGCACACCTCCTGCAGGAATCTCTGCAGCCATAGGTAACACAGATGGAGCGCCACCAGCGACACAAGCGTCACACGGTGCTTGCAGCTCTTCCAGGATCGGGTCAATGCTCGTCTTGGCGACCTGTGTTAGCTCCTGCACCTTGCACTGAAGAGGAGTCAGGTAGTCCCGCCACGTGGCCTGAATGGTGGGCAGCAGCAGCCCCTGGCGAATGCGCTGGGAGATGAGCTCATCCACCGCCACGGGGGGTGGCGAGCCTGTCAGCGCAGTGGATGACGCCGGCGAAAGCGTATGCGCAAGCGTGGTCGGCGGCGAAAGGGCCGCGTCCGCGTCAAGCGGGTAAGCGTCAGCGGCCGGCTCACTGCGGCTGTCGTTATCGAGCAAGGCGTGCTGCAGCGCGTGCAAAAGAATGGCGTAGTTGCGACGCACCTGATTAAGTACGCCGTCGCTCGGTCGCACATCCATGTACGTTTCTGGGATCACGTTGGCCACGTACGGGCCGAGCTGCCGCAGACACCGCATCTCTGCCTCCTCGGCCGCAGCACGCGCCGACATCGCTGCAGCTTTAGTGGAAGCAGCGGATCCAGTTTCCACGGTAGGCCCGGTGCATGGCCCGGGCGATTCCGACAGCGATGGAGCGATGCTAGTCGACAAAATCGACCCGCGATTGTTGGGCAAGGGCAGCTGCTCTGGTGCGGCGCTCGGGGCCGAGCGCGCGCGGAACGGGCCAGCGTCATGAGCGGTGGTGTCGGTGAACTGCAGCTCTTCGCTCTCCCATGCTGTCCTTGCTGCTACGGTCGCTCCCGCAGCAGCAACAGGCACTGGCGTGGTCTGGCAATTGGTGGAGCCATCGCCGACGCCCGGCGGCGGCTGTGCCCCTGCGTGAGCCAAGGCAGCCACGTCTCGGCTGGCAGGGCCGACCCTCATCAGAGGCGACCGCGGCTCACCAGATACCTGCGCCGTGGCCGCCGCCGGCCGCCGCAAGTTCGCGCCTATCCTCGTCAGCCACTTTGACCCTGTCTCGCTGAGCCTCTGGAGTGTCTTGTTGCTCTGCAACATTTTCTGAATACCGCCGCCGCCAGCCCCGGGATCCCTGAAGAAATTCGTTGATCTGCTGCCCGCGACCCCAGTGCGGCTCGCCAGCGCCTCCCGCAGCGACTTCTCCGGTCGCATGACGCCACCGCTGAAGTAGCACACAAGGAAGCGGTCAACGCAATGCTCGACGAGCGTCAGATACTTCTCGGTGCACATGTTCTTGAAGCTGTAGTAGCTCTCTGCGCGACTCTGGAAAGCGGTCAGGCTCTGCTCCCAATCCACAATGTACGCAGGCCGGGACTGCACCTTGGCGCTGGACGCTGCCGACGGCGGCCTCGCCGTGGCACCGTTACGCTCCCCACTCGTGGCAGGCGTAGCAGTCCCGCACCCGGTCGCCTGCGAGCTGCAATACGGGAGTGTTAGGGCCTTTTCTGTGAGAGACAGAGACCCCTCAAACCGGCGCTGGCACTGCAAATCCACGAGCTTAGGTGAAAGAAAAGAGGAGTTCGCGACGGCCGCGTTGCGACTCCCCTCCATCGCATCAGCGCCAGTGACGCACGAGGATTCCACATCGTCGGCAAATAGCTGCGGCTGGGCTGGCGACTGGTAGAGACTACTGTGCACACCCTTCGCTGACAGGTGCGACACGCTCAGCGGTTGGCCTAGGCCCGGCGGCGCCCCGTGAATCGAAGACGCTTGAGTGTTCCGCGAAAAGATGGTGAGCTGGGGCTCGGGCACCGGCAGAGCTATCGCCGCTGCGGCAGGTGTGAAATCAAGCGGTTGCTGAGCCTGTAAGAGTGACTGATGAGACGGCTTACACCCGTGCCGTTGCGGTGAGGTGGTCGGAGGCGGCAGCGCGTCCAGCAGCATCGGCGAGCAGTAGGGGTCCGGCACGAGGGAGCAAGCCTCCGAGGTGGGCCCAGAGTGACCCACACTGTAGACAACGACACGAGAGCCGCCAATGGCTGCTGGGGATGTGGTCGCCTGCCTGGCAGGGCAGCCACGTGTGGTGGTGTGGGGGCATGGGTAGGATGCCATGTCACACACTTGCTCGCCTCCACCAGCACTGAGCATGGACGCGTCGGTCGTGTCATCAGCTGTCATTGCGGCGCCGCCTGGTTGGCTCAAGGGGAGAAAGAAGCTGCGGCGCAGGTTCTCACTGCCGGTCGTTCCCGTGTAAAAGCTCTGGCTGTGATTCACCACTGCAGCGCAGCTGCCAGTGTCCTCTGGAAGCAGCGACGGCATCCCGGCGCGGGCGCTCTCCATTCCACTGCCCGCGCATGAAGGGCGCGTTGTAGCAAGTGACTGAAACGGCGACTGGCCCACGTCATGGGTGCTGGCGCTGTTGCTGCTGCTGTTGCCGAGCCGGGCGAAGGTGAGCAGCTGCGGTCGCGGTGATGTCTGCGGGAAGGACGACGTCATCATCCCTGCCGTAGACACAGTGAATGCCGTCCCGCTGGTGTCCAGCGACGCGCCACCCATGCTCCACACGGATGGCTGTGGTGCGTACTGGCTGCGAAGGGGCATATACTCTCTTGAGTGCGTTGGAGTCGAAGAGCTGATGAGCAAAGGAGTCGTCAAGGACGGCGTCCGTGCGCTGCCACCGGCGCCGCCCGCGCCGCCTCGCAGGCTCAAAGCGGAAGAAACAAACAAAGACAAGTCCTGCGGTGCACCTCCACTGGGGATGGCTGAAGCGCGCGGCGCCGGCGTGGGCACGGAGGCAGAGAGGGCCGGGTGCGACTCATCGGCAAGAGGCGCGAGTGCCTGATGATTCGAAGCGTGATATTTGGCTGCGGCCCCCGATGGCGCACCAGCCTCACCCGAGGCGGTAGCCCAGGTGGACACCATGAGTGGTGCCCTAGACGAGTCCATACAGGGATTCAGACCCGCGCGCGAGGCGTCAAAGCCACAGGCCACCGCAGCAGCACTGTTGGTGGGGGGTGTTGCCTTTGGGGCAGTGTGCCATGATCCGGAAGGCGACATCATGGCAGATGCGTACACCGCGCCACCCGCAGGGTTTCCCGCCGTCGCAACCACCACGGGCTGCTCAGGAAGAGAGGAAAGCTGCTGCGCCGCATGGACGCTGAGCGTGTATGCACAAGAGAGGCTGGCATGCGGCCATGCACCCACTGCGGCAGCTCCTGTCGAGGGAGAACCGCCGGGGCTTTTGCCTCGGTCACCACCAAGCGCGACCTGGCTAGGAGAGGCCGTGGCGCACGGAGATGCCGCCGGTGACGTCGCCACAGGCGCCAATGCCTCTACACACGGCGGAGATGCGAGAAGATAGAAACAATGACGTTCTTGATGGGGCTGCTGCAGCAAAAGTTGTGCACCGCAGGAAGCCGGAGGCACCTGCATACTCGGGGCACCACCCGCCGCTGGCGCGGTAGCCTCGCACGAAGGGCCGTCGCTGAGCACGGGCGACGGGAGCACCACCCTATCGGAGTGCCCACATTGACGATCACCTGTCGACGCAGGGTGCTCGCCGTGGACTTGGTTTGCGTTCTCCAGGGTCATTGCCGAAGACGCGCCAAACACGCTAGGTCTGTAACAGGTTGTAGGGGTTGCGGTGGACGGTGAGCAGCTGCTCATGCTTGACGCACACATTATGCCAGATGTGTGCGCCACCATGGACACGCCAGCCAGCTCATCAGCAGCGGAGGCAACCGACACGACAGGCGGCAGCGACACCCACATCTTTGGCAGTGGGCAACACAAAAGCGTAGATGCAGTCAGCAAGCACGCGCAGCCCACGCTGCCGAGCTGCCAATACTAATCAAAATGAGAGACCGAGAGAGAGAGATGAAGGAGCCTCCGTGCGTGCCAGGATTCGTGACGAGTACGAGCCGTGCCAGCGCGCCTGATGCGATAGAGAGGCGGGCAAAAAGGCACGAAAAGAGTGAGCCGAAGCGGTGACTCTACACGACGGTGAATGGGGTAGGGGGGAGGAGGAGGACTTACCAAGGAAGGTGGGCATGAAGGAGACCATGCGGGTGTGTAGCGGGTCAGTCACCTGCGGTAGCCCAGAAGCGGATGAAGCAGATACACACACAGGCAGGCGCGGACGAGAGCGAAGAGGAAAGACCCCTGCGGCCACGGCAGGCAAGGTGAAAGTGCAGCGGACAGAATAACGAAGAAGACAACGAGCGGAGTCGCACCGACAAACGCGTACGACTTCGTATGTGTGTGCAACGTATACATCATTCGTGCGCGTTCGCACGCGCTTTTCCTGCGCCAGCGTCCGAGAGAGGGAGAAAAAGGGAGAGGAAGGCGGACAGCGACAGATAGGAGAGGGCAGAGAGCTACATTGGGGCTACGAGCAGGTCAGCATTATGCGTTGCGCAAGTTACCCCGACTTCTGGGGGGAGGAGAGGAGTAGGAGGGACGGCCGGGGCGATCGCGCCGCTTCCGCCCATGCCATACCGGCACGGATCGAGTGCGTTTTGCGAGGCAGGTGTGCGGGTACGCGTGCATGCGGCGTTCGTGCACGGGCGGGAGTGCGGAGCCACCCAGCCTTTCAGCCCCATGCCTCGCTGGGTGGAGACTTCAAGGGGATAGGACGGGTGGGGCTTACTCTGGGGGGGGGGGCACGGGCAGCGGATGCAGTCAGAAAGAGGAGAGAAGGCACCGTAAGGCCACTGGGAGGGGGGGAAGGGCCTTTTTCTCGAAGGTGATAAATGTGCAGTACAACGGTCAGGTAAAGGCACTGCCTTCACCACACAAGCGATAACTCAGTCGGCCCCCCACCCCACCCCCCTCCCATTCCCACACGCACACACACTCCCCCTCTGTTTTTGCCACAGTGCCGTACCCGCGAGAAGAGCTCGCAAGCATGAAAGGCGCAGCAGACATACAAAGAGAGACCGCTGAAGTGCTTTCTCTTCAGTGC
The DNA here is from genome assembly GCF_017916325.1 of Leishmania martiniquensis. Taxonomy (NCBI): domain Eukaryota; phylum Euglenozoa; class Kinetoplastea; order Trypanosomatida; family Trypanosomatidae; genus Leishmania; species Leishmania martiniquensis. The sequence goes on from NC_090158.1 coordinate 381,220, forward strand.
AGCAGAGGTCGGTGCATCCGTGTGCTGACATGGAAAAAGAGAGGAAGCGAGAGAGAGAGAAGGGGGGATGGTAGTGGGCAGCATTCGCTGCCCAATTGTACGCCGCCCCCCGCTCCCCATTAGTACGCGGTGAGAGAGTCGCTCGAGGCAGTCGAGCTTAACGTAGCTTTCCACAGATTAACCGCGCGACCTGAAACAAAAAAAAAAGCACCTCATCCCACGCCTTGTCGATAATGGTGTCCAATGGAAACCGTTGCTGTACGCAGCTCTGGTGGAGATGAGGGGCATTAGCTGAAGGATGCAGAAATGAGGAAGAGAGGAGGGCAATGGTCGGGTGTTGAGCACCACTTGCCTCGGCAAGAGCTGAGGGGAGGGAGACGTTTGCGGGGGGAGGGAGGGGGGTATTTCAGGGTAGAAGAAACGCGTAGAGCCTGACAAACCAAAACAAAGAGGGAGGAACGGCCCCCGATAAACAGGAGCGGCACCGCATAGCAGCGCGCACCTCTTTGGGAGACGGGCGAGAAATACGCGTCGGTGAAAGATGGAAGGGTATCTGCTTTGAGCTCAGCAATGGTCGCCAAGAAAAAAAACACGAATGAGAGACAGCGACGCGCGCGCGCGACTCTTCCCGAATAGCTCGACGGACAAAAGCGGAAGAGAAAAGGGTAAAGCTTTGCTTTCTTGTAGACATATATAAATGCATAAGGGGGGAGAAGAGGGAGTCTGAGAGGTAAACCCATGGGCGCAGAAAGGCAGTGAAAACAGCGGTGAGAGGCGGGGCAAAGAAGCCCGTCCCCGCATCCATCACCGTGCGGGGTTGCATCTCTGCGATTGGCGCGCCATTCTACTCTCTCTCGGGTCTAAGAGTAGAGGAGGAGGGGAGTACAGGACACGTAAGCAAACACCGCTCATTTCTTCGGTCCTGTGCCACTGAAGCGTTGGTGTCGAGCCAGCGTTTCTGAACGGCTGCGCTCGAGGAGGCGGTAGACTAGTGGAGAGCAAATGTTTACAGTCCAAAGAAAAACGAAGTGGGCTCAGTAAAGCAGCCACGGCAGAGTGCAGAGCACAGCGCGTACGTGTAGGCGCGCAGATGCACACAACGCATGAGAAGGGGGGGAAGAGGCGCGAGATACGGTATGAGAGGAAGACAGCGTTGTGCGCACGCATGTACAGACGATGAAAGTGTGGACTCGCCTTTCAGCTTTCCCCTCACCCCCCCTCTGGCGTTACTAGCGAAGCGCCCGGGGCCTTTTCGAGCATGTCGCTGTCGACTCTTCTCTTTGTTTCCTTAAAAAGCCGCACACATCACAGCGCTTCGCACTGCCTTGTGCACAGGCGTCTTAATTGCCAATGCATGCGTCAGCGTGTCCTTCGAGCCGCCTGCGCAGTCGGCCCAGCGCCCCATTTCTTTTCGCGCCGAGACACGGGTGCATTTGCCTCGTTGTTGGACTGTTGTGTTTCGCTTCCGCTTACCGTTCGCCGTCACGGCTCTCCGCTACGAAGCGCACAGAGGCGATGGAGCGAAGGCAGGGAAGCAAAGAGAAGACAACCCGCAAGCGTGCGTCGGCTCCGCGGGCCATAGAAAAAAAAGGGAGCAAAGAGCGAAAGGGGGGTGGGGAGAGGTCGCACCCGCGCACATGCAGACGCGGGTGGCCAACGTCGCTCTTGCGCCGCAAACAAGGAAGGAATCCCCTACCTCCTCACACGCGCAGAGATGCACAGTCGCTGTACAGGACGTGAAGCCGGGCGGAGTGGTGGGCGGAAGGGGGGAGAACGAAAGCGATGCAGAGGAACGTGAAACGCGCGCGAATTATACGCCAAAAAAGGGGGGTGGAGCAACCGCTCAAGCAGGGCAGAAGCACCGGCGCTAAAAAGATTCTGAGAAGGAGCGAGCGGCCATCACCTCGGAGGCGCACCGATGGTGGGAGCGCCCCGATTGCGCTCTCCTTCTCGGGATGACGCGCTACATCTTTTCTCCTGAGACTACTCAGCCGTCGCATCGGTTACTCCGTCACTGCTACGGGATGTGCTCGGCTTGGAGAGAAGGAAGAGCGGTGCGCCCCCAATAGTCATGCTGCCTTCAATGCAGGTGTATGTGGTGCCACAGGGGCGACACAAAACCTTCCCCCCCTCCTCCCCTCCTCTTGCCCTCGTCGACAGTGCACGCAATGACAGGGAGCAAGAGAAGAGGGTGAATCGAAGGGAGGGGAGGGAGGGGGGCAGGTGAGAGAGATGAAAGACAAAGAGAGCGCCAAAAAAAGACGATGAAGGTGGAGCATATGAGGGGAGAGGAAATCCTTACGAGAGAAAAAAAAAGCTGTAACACATAGTGGAGCAAGCACGAAAGGCGCACGAGCAGCCCCATAAGTAGAGACGAAAAGAGGTCTCCAGAGTGGACGGGAGTCATTGGAGACCACATAGGGTTGCAGAGGATGCTGCACCGAGGAAAGCAGAAGGGCAGGAGGCCGAAGGGAGGGAGGGGAGGGGGACAAATGATGATCGGCTTATGTTCACATAGGAAAAATGGGCGGTGAGAGAGAGGAAGGTGGAGAATGCCGCGGTATTAGTGGCAATGGCGAAGCGAAGCTGAGAATGTGAGGGCGCAGAAAAGTAGTCGGGGAGGGGGGGAAGGGATGGGGAGCGGTGAAGGTGACGCACAGAGGGAGAGCGACGGACAACGCGTAGCCCCCCGCCGCACTTCCTCTCACCCCCACCGATGTCGCGCAGACAGAACGCACTTTCCTCTTATTTTTCTCTCACTCAGAGAAGCGTTTTTAATTGTTCGCTTGCCGCTTCCCTCTCTGCATGCTTCAGGGTGAGGCTTGCAAGCGAGTGTGCAACTGTTGCTCAGCAGCCTGAAGCGGTTGAGAACGCGTGACGAGTGAGCGAGGTGAAGGGGCAACGGAGACAAAAACGTGCAGAGCAAAATAGAGCTGCATGGAAAAGGACAGCAGCAGACAGATCCTCTCCTACACACAAAAAAAGCCCTCGTGGTTCGTCACGGGGACGGTAAAACGAAAGAAGAGGGAAAAAAGGTGCGGTGGTCCGGTACGAGACATGCACGGGAAGATAGCGGCGGCAGCTGTAGGGTGAGGAGGGAAGGAGGAGTTAGGGGGGAACATGTGGACGAACATCATTAGCATCAATGGTGGCGGCAAAGGAGGAGGATGGCTGTGGTGTTGGTGGCAGCCTCGCAGCACCAACGTGACGAGAAAGAATAAAAAGCTGAGGAGAGGGAAGTTTGAGGCAACAGAACGAATGAGGCCAATACAGCGCATCTGCAGGCCTGCAGCACAAGCCTCGAGCCGCACACCCACACACGCACGTCATGCCTCTGCTGCATCACAGCCCACCCCCGCTCCGCGAGAGCCAGCCGTCTGCCGTGCCATCGAGCCGCGCGCCTAGCGGGCTCTTCTCCCACCGCCCCGCCCCTTCCTCGCAGATGCGCGCGGCGCCTTCCCCCTCCCCCTCCCCCCTATTGCAGTCGCGGTGACTCGATGGCGCTGCTGCCTCGTCGCTGCATGTCTGCACCTACCACGTCCGTCGCCGCCGCTGCAGGGATCGTGTCTAGGTGGCGTGCCCGCATGCGCCGCGACAGGCGGTGCGTCGCCATGAGCCTGTGGCAGCAGAGGGGCACGCCACCTCCCCTCCACGACCCGCACGCCTCTGCCAGGTCGGGGCGCGTCGGGCGGAAGGGTGCCCGTGCACAGACGTGCGCTGGCAAGCACAGGCGGCTCGCGGCTCGCCCCCATGGGTGGGGACCACACGGGGCTGGGCAGGGGGGCAGAGGCAGGCACCCAGCAGGAAGTCCGTGCCCCCCGTGCCCCCTGCGGCGCGGGTGAGATGTCCGCTAGCAGACCGCGGTGTGCTGGGTCGTTGCGCCAGCCGAACCATGCTTGGAGCCTCGAGCGGTCCGCGAATCGGGCGGGGCACATCCAGCACAACGCCGCGTCGGGTGCCCGTACGGCAAGCACAGGCGGGGGTGGCGCAGGCGCAGGTGGGGTAGGGATGGGTACCCCCCACAAGCCCGGAGGTGCAGAAGGCAGGGCACGATCTGTTCGGTCGTTGCCATCCACCCGCCCCTGTGGCAGTCTAACGCGCATGCAGGTGCACGTGCAGAGATCCGCGAGAATGATCCCCTGCCCCCTCGTATGCTCGCCATTTATGTTCTCCAGCGCGGAAGGGCGGGTGCGAAGGGGCCCTCGTCGTAGCACGTCGCAGTGCGTATGGCGGTTGAGCGGGAAGTGTCGCCCCAGAGCCAGAGAGCGGCAACCATGTGTGCGATTCAGGTAGTCGACGCCGCCGACTCGGGAAATGGTTAACTTTGCAGGCCCGTCCAACTTGGGTGGTTGAAGGGCAGCAAGGCACACAACGCGGGAGGAAGAAGGTGCAGCTGTGGAGGCGCACGAGGAGGGGAGACGTGGCGGTCCACCGGTATACAAATCACTGTGAAAGCCGCCAAAGGAAAAAAGGGAGGGCAAGTGTATTCGCGGCATGCTGACCATCCCGCGCCACGCACACGAAAGGACGCAGGGGGAAGCATGCGACTGTCCGCTGTTCTGCGCGCGTGCGCTTCCAAGGTGGTCCCTGTGTGCTTTCGAATGCATCGCGTGCCATAGCGTCACTGCGACAAGCAAGAGAGGGGGCACGGACCGTAATGGATGACACCTTTTGGAATAGAAGCACGTCAGAGAAAGAGAGAGACCCATCGCCTCCTGCGAGATACAGAGAGTGCCATGCATGTATGCAGGCATGTGTGCTGCCGTCCCTCGCGGCACAATGGAGCAGGGAAACCGCTGGTGACTGCATCGACGCGCTAGAGAATAGTGAGCATCTCTTCCGCAATGGCTTGCACCACCGCTGGCGAGCGGCCGCAAAAGGCCCAGTTGCCCAGGCAGGCGACGTGGCCGGCTGGCAGGATGTTGTCCAGGCGAATGGCGCGAACGCGCCAGCTCATCTTCTGTCGGAGTGTCGCAGCGATGCTGCGAGGAGCTCGACGGTACTGCGGCAGCTCTGCCTCTGTGCCAGGCATCCACAGTGCCGATGGAGACTGCGCTGACCCGGCCGGAGAGGTGCACTCCGAGGGCGCCATCACACCTTCCATGGCCATCGCGCAGTCCACATGTGGCTTGCCAAGCGCCGTCGCCCCGCCTGTTGGCTGAGTCGTCGGGGTAGCCTGCAGCCATTTCTTCGCCTCCGTCTGCATGGCGGAGGCGACGTCGCAGACGCGCTCGGAGGCCCAGCGAGGGTCTCGCAGGAGAGATGTGATGGCGCTGCTGTTGCGGCTGCTGCGCGATGATGTCACCGAGCCCATGTCGTCATGATCTCGAGAGTCACTTGCGGCGGCGGCCTCATCGCCTTCAAAGACGAAAGAGCTAAGAATCAGCGAGCTGCTCCGCCGGCAGAGTGGGGTGAACAGCTTCCACAGCATCGACCCGGCTGTCGACAGTGCAGACGCGGATGACTCGGGGGCATTGTCTAGGCTGTTGTTTCCTCTGTTGACGGAATTGGTCCGGAGCGCGGCTAGCTCCTCCGAGTACACCGCTTCTGTACTATGCGCCGCCCTCGCGCTCCCGATGGCCGACAATGAAACGAAGGAGGATGGCTGCGCTCTGGTCACGGCGGAACTGTTGGGGATCAGAGACTGGGTGCATGACGAGGACGCGGACTCCGACGACGCCGTCAGCCCCGACACCGACGAAGAGGTAGCCCGTGGACGCAGGGATGCGGTCAGGAAGTTGCTTTCATCGAAGCAGCCTTCCCCAACGCCCACCGGAGTGCCCGCATACTTGCTTGAGGAGGAGTATAGCGCCTGATGCTGCATGGTGGCGTCAGCAGCATTGGGCGAAGGCACCGAAGTAGCAATAAGGTCATCTATGGTGCAGGTCCTCGCCCGCGCCCGCGCGGCGTGCTGACACTCGCGCTGGTCACCACATCCACCGACGCCGTGTGCCTCGCCCTCCTCCAACTCTTCGAAAGAGCGCAGCAAAATTGGCTTTGACACCTCCGCGAGCTCGTTCACAAAGGCTGCCGCGCAGTGCGCCCGGTGTGGGGCCACGCCAACGAATTTGGTGTGGTCTGTGTCGGCGTTCTCGAAAATGAGTGAGCACGTGCCGAAGCCGACAAAGATGTCCCGATGTGTGTTCGCGAACAGCACACGGCGCCGGAAGAGCTGCAGCGCATGCAGGTGCGACTCGTCAAGGAGGCGGCGCTGTAGCACGCAGTTCGCGTCGGACAAGAGCTCGCCGTAAGTCTGGCACAGGTTCAAGCGAGCTAGGCACCAGGCACCAGCGTATACGGGCCACCAAAGACATTCCCCGGCACCGCAATGTGGCGTGGCGACAGTCACGAAGTTCTCAAAGGTCACGTGAAGCCTCTGCAGCCTCTGCCGCAGAGTGGCGATGGCGTCGAAGAGGAGGGGGTCACGTGCTCGCGTCTCGGCCTCATCGACGAGAAGAAGGCAGAGAAACTCACGCTGAAGAATACCCCCAAAGCTGTGTCCCATGAGGGAGAGGCACACCGGAAGAGGTGCTACTGCCTCCGCCACGAGTGGCGCCGCGCCGCTGGCCCCCCTCATCTGAGCGTGAGCCGCCCATTTGGCCTGGCGCTGCTGCTCCCTTGATTCCACTTCGTTCAGCCACGCGTGCAAGACGGGGACCACCTCCGCCAGCATTCTCTGCGCACAAGCCTGTGTTCCGGCATCCGTGCGCAGGTATTCGTTGCTACCTGGTGAAAAGAACGCTAAGTTTCCACTGCGGTAGAGACGTCCACGCGTGCGATTTGGGTACTCAATATGCAAGCGATAGGCCGCTTTGTACGCGGCGCGCCGCGCTCGCTGCTCAGGCGTCAAGGCCTTCTCCGCGCTCGCACTGATTGCTGCCTCATGCAACACTGACGCCTTGTCGGCAGCGCTGACAGTGTCGCGCATGGAAGCCGCCTGCTGCTGAGGTTGCGCTCGCCGTTGCTGCCGCGACACCGCCGCCATCTCCGTCGCCTCGAGGACGCTCACCTCATGACTCACGAACGCATCTACTATGACGTTTTCAAAGTCATCGGCGCTGCCCAGCACGCCGTGTTGGCATACTACCAAGTGGTACGGGTCAACGATGCGAAGCGGTGATGTGGCGGCAGCACTGCTGCTCGTGTCTGAACCGCTCGGCAGCGGCGGGCAGGCGAGATGCTCGTGTGCGCGCTTGAAAGCGTCCTGCAGTGCGGGGCCCTGCGGCGCGTACCACTCCAGAAGGCGCCTTAGCATTTCCATTTTTTTATCGTTTCGTGTGCGTGTGTGTACGCGTACCTGTGAGCGCGTGCAAAATTCTCAGGGCCGCGTTGGTGCCGGTGCGCAGACGGTGGCCTCCCCCTCCCCTTTTTTCTTTTTTTTCGATTTCGGCCCCGTTTCGTCCGCGGTAGCGCGAAGGTGTGACACAGCACGACACCGAGGGAGAGGGAGAGAGAGGGGCAAGTGCGTGGCGACACTCGGAGGAAATCACACGGACAGGCTCTGCAGTCGACGCACGTGGCGCTGTGTAGGAAAAGGGGGAGGGGTACACAGAGAAAGGGAGGCGCGCTCACGTCCACGAAAGGGAGAAAATAGGCCCAGTCACGCGAAAAAGATGAAGAGACGATGGGGAGTACGCGATGAGGAAGCGGCGGCACACGTTGTCACCCCTGAGAATGAGGGAGAGAGAGGGGAGGGGGAAGAGGCAAGCAGTGATCTCTTGACTTCCTCAATGTCAAGCAAGTTTGGTATATCCGCAGTCGGCAGGGCGTTTCTTTCGACTCGGCGGCTCCTCTTTTTTTTTGATGGATGGAGGGGGGGCAGAACGAAGTGGAGGGGGGTAAGAGGAAAGGCGCCTCACGCACCCCTTGCGCGATGACGGGGAGAATGAGGGGGCTGTGCAAGTCCAACGCGCAATCGCGAGAGGAGCTAGACAGGAAAAAAACTGTAAACGCCTATGCGCGTGTACGCGTACGAAGGGTGTTTGTGTGGTGTGCGGTGGTGGGCAGTCATGGTCGCAGCAGTCGCGAGAGAGAGGGGGGCGAGGAGAGAGGTCAAAGCGGGGGAAGAGGTGCAGTGAAGAGCGGAGGAGAGGGGACGATCGGCGTCTGCATTCGAAAGCGGCAACGCATACGAAACATGGAAAAGAACACGAGCGTATACACACACACGCACACGCTAGCAGCGCGCACTGTGCCCCTTTACCGCCGCTGCCGCAAAGAGGATTCCTTCCGATAAGGAAGATTGGGGAAAAGGGCGAGCAGGAGATGGTTAAGATGGGGAGGGGGACGAAGGCGCAGCAGGAGCGGTAATCTCGTCGAGTAGCGCCAGTGACCTCCCCCAGTTCTGGTCTCGAGGCACAGTGAACTGCATCTGCCTGTGCCAGCGCTTCGTGTGCTGTTCTCGATCCTGCTATTGTTCTCCTTTAGTGGCACAAAAACGCCCTCAGCGTAGAAGGTGAAACACGAGTATGTATGTGTGTGTGTAGCTGTTGCCACAGACGACATGCACAAGAGCCTTCCAAGATCTGTGACGACAACAAACAGAGAGCGCCCTCCCTCTCCTCCCCCCACCCCCATCCCTATCAGTCGGTGCACTGAAGAATCGGCGCAGCTGCAGCTTCTTTGCGCACAACCCGCGTGCGACACACTGTGCACTGTCACATTCGCACCTCGTGCATGGTCCATGATGGTGTAGACGCGTCCGCAACGTCACGCTCCAGAGCGGAGGAGCTACAGCACGGTGGTGGCAGCGGACGTAGGTATCCGTGAATCGTACACGCGCCACACAGCAGCAGCGGCTTTTCGAAGGCCTTTGGCGATACCTCGGCGCAGCCGGAGCGCGTGCCGCCGGCGCTCGCACGGCTGCCTGTGACTGCCATCGCTATCTGCGGCCCCTCTGCCTTTCCGCTGCATCGCTCACATATGCAGAAGAAGCGATACGTTGCGAGCAGATTCCGGCGCCGCTCAGCACTGTTCATCTCCTCCACATCTGTGTAGCAAATTGTCAACGGCTCCAGTGGTGCGACAGCGCGCACAGCGTAGAAGGCAGCGATGCGGCCGCCGTGGTGCATGACGCGGCACAAATTGGGCACGCACGAGTGGTTCAAGTAAGACGCTTGTGGGTAAATGCCAAAGCCGATGCAGTTGCCCTGCGCATCATAGGCCCCGAAGCTGTTGCACTGCGCAGCCGCGCACAGTCGCTGAAAGTACACCTCTGACACCTGCAGCAAGTCGCCAGTGCCTTCCTCATGCTGCACCAACGTCCTCGGGGCTACAGGCACGCCGTCATCACCGCCACAGCCACGCATGGCGACACCTTTCCGCCGGGGAAGGAGGAGCTGCTGAAGCGCTGGTAGCACCTTCTTCGCGAAGGCGCGGTAGTAACGCTGGTAAGTGCTGCGTTGCTGCTTTGATATGACAGACATGTTGGTCTCCATCTGAGCGAGCTCTGCGTACAGCGGGGCTGGCGCGGTGAGGTGCGGTAAAGGACCCTCGCCAGCACCGCCCCTGCTGGTGCTGTTACCGGCGAAGCTGCGCAACAGTCTCGCATTCGTCACTTCAGCCCTACATGTGCCCGCAGCAGGTGAGCCGCTGGAGTCATCTAAGCTGTCGGAAGCGTTTGAGTAGCCCCTTCGCGCCGAGACTTCACGAGCGATGCGTCGCAGCACAGGGTCGGCATCGAGTACCTCCACTCTGCCTGTCAGGCCCGCCCTGGCGCGGATCTCCTCAATCGACTGCACCTCCTTGGGAACGACGGCGGAGCTCACCGCCGCTAGCGAGGAGTGGGCCACTTGCGTGGCCGAGCAGCGTCGCTCATTCCGGCTCGTCAAAGCACTGACACCTGTAGAGAGCAGCGACTGCTCGTCCGAGGTGTCGTCTTCCACCGCGGGTTCCCCATGAGCTGCGCCATCATCGTCACTCTTTGGCGTTGCTGCATGTCCCGCGACAGCGCCTTCCGCGCGCCCAGCGGGATCCTCACCTATAGCGGTGAAGTGCGACTGGTACCCAGCACGGCATGCACGAGCCACCACAATGACGCTGAAGAGCAGCGACTGGAACTCGAGCATTCGCGGCTCGCTTGTCGACCGTGCCCAGTGGAGGGGCTCGTTACCCGGCATGGCTGCAGCGCTGGGCGCACCGGCGGCACAGCCCCCGTGGCAAGCGCCTCCAGAGACATTGGCGGCCCCCATGGAGTAGTACTCTGTCATGAGTCGTGGGTACAAGCCGCGCAGCACGGCGCACTCGCCGCTCTGCTCATGCTCGACGCGATAAGCTTGCCAGCACGCCTCAGAGCAGTAGCAGAGCACCCAGCAGCCGCTGCAGCCAGACATGGCCACCTCGTCACCCTCTGCTCCGACCGCGTCATACGAGGACGACGTAGATGCTTTCCACCCTTCGTGGCGCACCACTAGAAGCCCTTGCTCGGCACGACGAAGGCGCTGCAGTCGCCGCTTGAAGAAGAGCTCTTCCCGCAGTGTAAGAGCCTTTTCTACGAGACGCTGCTTTAGCTCCACCGCCCCGTCTTTGCGAGTTTCCGAGGATCTGGACGGCTTCTTCAGCTTTCGAAACGGCGATGCCGCTGCAGCGGCAGCCGCGTCGCCGTTGCAAGCGCTGTCGTCGCCGCCCTCGTCGCCCCTGCTACCGTCGCCGGCCCCCGCCGCCCGCCCCTCGGCGGCTCTGATATCTCGGTCAAGCGCCTCCTGCTCCTCCGACATATCCATTGCCAGCTCGGCGAGGCTGCCACGGTTGCACAGCCACCGGCCCGCAGGAATCTCTTGAAAGCACACGGAGCACCACGTCGGCGTGGTGGTATACCAGCGAGGCTTCATCTTCGACGACCCCTCGCCCTGCACACTGTCCTCGCCTTGCAGCGCGTGTACATAGTGCGACGCAGAAGCAGGCTCGCCCGCTGCCGATGCGGTCACTGTGCTGTTAGCTCCGCTGCCGCCACCACGGCCTACTGCTTTTTTTTCGCCATTCCCCTTCGACCTCTTCGCTGTCTTGCCACTTCTCCTCGCATGTGAGTCGCTCGCCGCCGCAGCCGAATTCTCCACGGCGGCTCTTGATGAAAGGTACAGGGCGCTGGGGCAGTGGTTCGGACTCATGACAAGCCCGTACGGCGCGGCAGCGAGCACGAGCTCGCCAGGAAAAATGTGGCGTCGTGCCACAGCGTGCCGACCCGCCTCCTCTTTCGAGCTGTAGACGAGGCGGAAGCAGCTCTCCATACGATCCGGCAATGGCGTGTCGGGTTGTAACGCAGCGCTGCCCTCTGCGCCACCGCCGATATTCACAGAAGCAAGGCGGAGAAAAAAAAGGGCTGAGACGAAGAAAGAGTCCAGGCGCGAGCAGCTGCTGCCTGCGCTCACTGCGGAGGCAATGTGAAAAGTGTGCACGTGCAACGGCGTGCACCGTTTTTTTTCTCTCCTGCCGTGACCTGCGTGCCTGCAGTAAAAGGCAATGCCGTACGTCGAGCACACGTATGCATCGCAGCAGATGTGAAACCGTGAGAAGAAAAAGCAGAAGAGAGAGAGAAAGAGCTGCCAAAACGTGGAGTGAACGAGCGGAAGGGTGTCCCACACCCCTCCGCAACGGGCGCAAAGCTGAATATATATTTTTTTGCGAGGCTTGCCTTGCCGCGATTCTATGCACTTATACGGAGAAAAGGCAGAAAACAAACAGACACAAAACGCCAGCCTCTGCCCCCTGCGCGACTGAAAGCGTATGCGTTGAGTCGACCTCGCTGAGAGCAGGTCCCTCACACACGCCCCCAACGTGTCACAGCAAGAGCCGGCGACGGCGTGGGTGCCGGCATGTCGCCCACAACACCGGCAGGAGTTGAGACGGGGGTATATGTGACGCCCCTTGTCACTCTTTCTGCCACCTCGCTTCACCGCTCTTCGACCGCCATCACCACTACCCTCCCCCGGATGCGCACACAAAGCACACACGCACACGCGGAGGCGAAGGCAGAAAGTGAGAAAAAAAAAGCTGCGTGGGTGAAGGAGTGCCACTACTGCAGGCTGAAAGGATAAAGAAGAGATGGAGATGGCATGCGGCACGGATGCATCAGAGAAAAGGCACAGGCTGCCATCAGCTCGCCTGGTCTATTCCTTACCGGTTTGACGCTGCTGCCTCCTCTGCCTGCGCCACCATCCCAGGCGCTACTTCGCCAGCCTTCGCCAGCTCCTCCAACTCCAACAGTCGCAAGACGTCTGCGCTGGGCCTCTCAAAGGCTGAGTGCGTCAACCGGAACACGCGCTCCTCGTACTCCCGCTTCCCCGCATTTTCGGAGCGGTGCCGCAACACGTGCGCCGGCAATTCATGCGTTTCGGGCAGCCGGTACGCGTACAGCTTGCTGCGAGGGGAAGTGTCCATCACACGCAAGAGGTTCAACAAGTGCTGCGGATCAGCTTGCCAGAATGGTCGGCCTGTTTCGAGGTAGTATGTGATAGACATGCCAATCATAATGCACGGAAGAGTGAGGAATACGGTGTAACGTATGTAATAGCGACGGAACTCGTCCGGGTGGTAGCGGTACTCACGGTGAATGCGCTCATCCATGTTGTCCCGATCCCGCTTTGTCATTGCGTCCTCGCTCCACGAGTCACGCAGCTGCTGCGCGCCCCACGGCGCTCTCTTCTTGATCTTGACGTCACTATGCGGCTTATGTTTGCTTTTGCCGATCGAAGCGGCCGACAGCGCCTGGCCAGTGTGGCTTGCGCCAAGCCGGCGCTCACCGCCACGTGCGCACCTACTCCCGGCTGCTGCAGATTCGAGGGCGACGGCAGGCAAAGGATTGCACGCTGGTGTGCTACTGGCCCGCGCCAAACTGCCTCCAGTAACTTCGTGTGGCGCCTCTGTGGCCGGCGCCGACGGGCAGGGAGGAGACGAAGGTACCTGGTGTTGTATCGAGCACGTTGCGCCGCCATCAGCGGGGGTGATCGGCTGTGAAGATGAAGTCGCAGATCGGGACGACATGTCGCGCACTGCCCATCGCATTGCAACTGATGAGGACAAGGATGCAGTGCCATTGCACCCCCCTGAATGCTGGTGCCGACGCAACTGAGGCACACAGCCGAAGACTCGCAGTGGGATAGCTTTCTTCATAGGAAGGTGACCGAAGCCAGTGTGCGACAGCTGCCACAGTGATGGCAGCCTGCATGGCCCGCCACCGGAACGCATCCTTCCCTCTTCTCTCTTCTCGCCGTGTGTGTGCCCTCTGCGAAGCCATAAGGGAAGGATATATACGGGACACATGAAGAAGAAGAGCATGACGCCGCAATGAGGCGTCCCCAGCGAGTAAGCATGCCCAGTCATGCGAAGCGGCTTTGCAGGAGCTGCTCGCCCTGACCAGATTCGTGGCTGCCACCACACACGATGAGGAAGGCGGCGAGCATTCCGGCGCCGGCTGGCGTGCCCTTTCTCTCCGGGCAAAAATGCTCAAGCACCCGAGCGCACGCGGTGAAGTGGGGGAAAGCGACAGAGATCTACCAACATCCTAATGGCCAAAGGCGCTCAAGAGGAACGTGGCGCCCCCACCCCACCCCCAAAACCAAAAAAAAAACATTTCACGTTCCACCGTCGACTGGCGACTCGGCCAGCCCCCGTTTACGCGCCTTCTCTTTGTTTATCGCACCTCACGTCGATCGCTCTGTAGAAAACAAGCAGACACACTCACACACACGCACGCATACATAGGTATACCCCTTTCACTGCGCCCCCTCTCCTCTTCTCTTCCGCGCAGAGGGCGTGCTAGTGGTGCGGCGCTCTGCCACCGACCCTCTCACGCAGGGCGCGATGGCGGGCGCGAAGCAGCGGGTAGACACGCGCTACAGTAATGCGCTGCATCACCACCACCACCACCACCCATCGCCTCAGCGTGCCTTGATGCTTTTGTTCTACATGCCCGCCGCACAGGCCGCCCCGCAGCCGCTGCCTGTCATGCCGGCCGCCACCTCGTGCATCCTCCCCCCTCTCCCCTTCCCCCACACCAGCAGGCAGCGTGAGGGCCGGGCAGCACCACAAGTGGCTCGAGCATTGGCAGGAATGAGAAGAGGGAGAGGGGGCCGAGCCCTCGACATGCGCGCCGAGGCGCCCCCCTCTCCCCTCCCGTCAGAGGAGAGAGAAAACAGTGAAAAGGAAAAGAGCCGAATAGAGACGGCCACACGCGAGCACGAGCAACAACAGAAGGAATCGAAGTGCTGGATGGGAAAAGACAGAAGCGATGTGAAGCACCTGATTAAGCGAGGGTGAAGGCCTCTGACGAATACACACCGTGAATGCGCGGTCGCCATGCATAACGGACGGTTAAGCAGCTATCAGAGAGAGGCAGGTGAGCGGAGCGGAGAGAACCCGCAAATAGGGCGGAAGGCCCCGAAAGGAAGAGTGTAACGAAGCCAATGAAAAAAAAAATGCGCTCTCAGGAAGAACTGCGCAGAGGAAGCTGGAGCGTAGACAACCGTCGCGCGTGCACAGAATGGCGAATGCGGCGTGCATTAGGCGAAAAAAAAAAATTGGGCAGCATCGCGGTGGCAGCGGCAGCTGTGAATATGCCACAGCACGCGCACCGCGCATGCCGTATTCCCCCTCGACTACTCAAGAGGCAACACCTTGTACGGGTTCAAGATGCCGTTTGGGTCCATCATTACCTTGACGTCCTTCATGAGCTGGATCGTCTCCTGCGAGCGAGAGAGATGGAGGTAGTCGCGCTTCTGCATGCCCACGCCGTGCTCAGCCGAGATGCTGCCACCGTGGGTGGCGCAGTACTCGTACACAGCAGGGTACAGTGCCGCGTCGAGCTGCTCGCCGTGCGAACGGGTCAGGTCCACCACGTTCAGATGCACGTTGCCGTCACCAAAGTGGCCGTAGCCGACAACAATGACCTCGTCCGGGTCCATCTTTTGCTGCCCGTAGAGAATCTTGCGCGTGTGCTCGACGATGCCGTAGAACTTGTCGATAGGAAATGCGACATCGTACTTGTAGATCAGTCCGCCGCTCGCTAGGTGTACTGGGATACCCTCACGCAGCGCCCACAGCTGCTCTGCTTGCGCAGCAGACTGCGACAGGATAGGCTCGAACTGGCCGCCACCGTTCAGCTTTTCGCCAAGCTTTGTCTGCGCTGCCTCGGCAAAGCAGGAGAGCTTGTCGAGGTCGTGCTCCGCGCTGCTGCCATTCGTCTCGACAAGAACACAGAAGTAGGCAGCGCTGAAGTCCTTGCCACTGCGGAACACGTCGTTCTTGCACGTGCGCTCATACGGCACCTCCTCCGCCGGGCTTGTCGTCATCGACTCCCCATCCATCACCTCAAACGCCGACAAGCACTCGGCGAGGTACAGGTTCGCCAGGTGATACAGCTCCAGCACCGACGCAAAGTCTGTCAGATGAAACAAGGCCAGCTGCCTCGACGCAGGCTGTGTGTACAGCTTAATGGCAGCGCGGGTCACCACACCGAGGGTGCCCTCGCTGCCGATGAAGAGGTGCTTGAGGTCGTAGCCGGCGTTGTCCTTCCGCAGTGTCGACATCAGATTCAGTACATCGCCCCTTGCTGTCACCACCTCAATGCCGAGGACATTGGAGTGCATAGAGCCGTAGCGTGCGAAATAGATGCCGCCGGCGTTGGTGCTTACGTTGCCACCGATCATCGAGCTTCCCTTTGAGCCCATTGTGAGAGGGAAGAGCAGCCCTTCCTTCGCGCACGCCTCCTGGCACTGTTGGAGGACGACGCCGGATTCCGCCTCCACGGACATGGTGCTCTTGGACACGACCGGCATTGCGTTCATCAGACGCGTGCTTAGCACCAGCTCATCGTGCACCGGCCCTGCACCGTAGACGAGGCCGGTATTGCCGCCCTGTGGCACCACTGCCAACTTCTCCGCTTGGCAGTACGTCAGAATCTCGCTCACCTGCGTCGCACACGTGGGCATCAGCACAGCCGGGGCGGCGCCTTGAACCTGGTGCATCCAGTCCACATTAAATGGCCGGATAGCCTCCGCATCGGTCAGCATCTTGCCCTTGCGATGCGAGGTGCTGCACGGCTTATCCAGTACACTTTGGAAGTAGGCCAAGTGCTTTGACGTGACCTTGGCGAAGCGCGGGCTGCGTGCTGCATAGTGCGCCGCCCTCTCGACTGCTGTGAGGCCCATTTATGAGCGTGTTCTGTTTTGAAGCGAAAACGATGGGGAGAGGGAGGAGGGAAGAGGGGAAAGTCTGGCCCGTGAACAGGCGGGGAGGGGAAGAGCATCGAGTGCTTGAGTGGGCAGAGAAGCGAGGCCATGCATATAGTTAGATCTGCGTCCGTGAAAACGAGGGACAGAGACGAGAAATGGGAGGAAAAGGGGGGCGCCCGGACGCGAGCGAGTAGACATGTGGCTTTGTGGCGTTGGGCGTGTGTGGGATGGGAATGAGGAGGGGGAGCTGCCCCCCTTACGTACTGGAGGAGTGAAGGCGCACGGACGCCTCAGATCTGAGCACCACCTCGCATGGGCGACGCACTTCTTCTTTACACCCGAAACCAGCACCTTGTGTCTCCTCTTGCGTTCCAAGCGCGCCCCCTCTTTCCTAATCGTGCCGCTCAGCTCGGTGCGTGCGGTTGTCTCATGGGACTCGCCCACCCACTCTGTGTGAGTAGCCGGATGGGGTGTGTATGCTAGGGAAGACGGGAGCCAGGAATCCGCGGCCTGCCCTCAGGTAGGGTAGCAAGCTGGTCACCACCGGTTAACACGCCTGGGCTGGTGCTGTGCCAAGGTGACCCCACACGGTCACGATCAGGCTTGCACCGGGTCACGGCGCGTCGTGTTGCCGACTCGACTAAAGCATGAAGCTGTGGACCTGTTCAGCGTTGCATGACGCAGTGAAAGCTGAAAGGGGGAAGCGCGTCCCCCCCCCGCCGTCATCCTCGCAGAGAAAACGTGCACGCGCGCATGCTCGCAGGATACCATCACGACAGAAAGGCTCCTCAGGGGCGAGGCGGGAGGGGGAGGGGAGAGGGTCGCATCTGCGACGTCTCTGTGCGCGCGCTGGCGCGCCCTATCTCGATGGATCCGTGAGCCAGCTTCCGTGTTAAGTTACGGTTTCTCTGCCCACCCTCCTCTCCCTTTTGTTTTGCGAAAGGAAAAGTATGTACGCGCGGCCTCGCATGAGCGCCTTCGAGGTGACGACGCCAGTGCAAGCAGGGAAAGGGAAGAAGCGGAAGACAGGGAGGGGGAGGGGAGAGGGGGGACAGTCGAGTCTCCCCACATGCTGCTGCGTTGGATGGCGCACATGCCTAAACAGCATTGCCGCTTGCCGCCGCTGCTGCCTCCTCCTCGGCGCATCTCGGGCAATGGCAGAGGAAGAAGTAGTTCCTCAGCTGCCGCTGCCGCTCCGCGTGGGTACTAGCACCGGCGTTTAGCGGAATGTAGGTGATTGTCAGCGGCTCACCCGTTTGAACAGGCCGCGTCGTTGTGAGCGCGATCTCATGCGTTCCATCCACGGCGTGAACGGCAACATTGGGTACGCAGGAATGGTTGAAGCACGCCAGCAGAGAATAGAGGCCCGCACCCTTCAAGACCCAGTCGAACACCCCACTCTGCGAGTCCCCGCTAGGTGGCAGCACATAGTCGTTGATTGCGTGCGCGTTTAGCACCATCTGGCCAACCAAGGTTCGCAGCGTATCGGTGCGGAGGAGGACCTGCACAAGCGCTTCCGCCCACAGTAGAGCCGGCGCCGGCGCCCCTTGTTGTTGTTGGTGTTCGCCAAGCGCCACTGTGTGCCACTGAACAGCGCGCGATGACGCACCGCTGGTCACAAGAAGCAGCTCGACACACCGATCGGTTAAGAGGAGGCGTAGCTTCGCGATCCAGGAGGCTAGCGGTACGCTAGGGAACTCCACGTTGTCCGGTGGACTAATGAGTCGACTAAATGGCGTGACGACTTGGGTGAAGAGTTGGTAGTTGAGCGAGGCACTGGACCAGGCGGCGCCACTGTCGGAATCGCCGGCCTGCTGCTGCTGCTGCTGAAGAACGTAGTCTGCCTGCAGAACGTCGTGTGTCAGCTGCTGTTGCTCAACGACGTAAGAAAGGCGGTGGGCAATCCAGGCGACGCAACGGGCGAGTGCCTCCAAGGTTATCTCGGATGATGCTGAGGACGGCGTGATCGATGCGTCCGCAAAAAAAGACTCGGCCGCCGCCGCCGTAACCACCTCTGCACCTCCAGGCCCGCCGCTGTCGCAGTGGCCCTCCCGCACCACAGGCAGGCAAGAGCACAACAAGCGATGCACGCGCGCGCTGGCTTGCTGGCACTCCGGAGAGCAGAAGCAGGATCCACACTGCGCGCACTGCGACCATGAATTCGGAAGCGCAGCATCACCGAGGGCAGACGGCGAGGTTGACACAACAGCCGAGAGCTGGTGGCTGCTGAGACGAAGGCAATGAAAACAGAAAGGGGTGGAGAGCGCCAGCAGCGAGGGGGACGGCCACGACACAATGGGCAGCTCCTCGACCAGAGCAAAGCCCTCCTCCAGGTCTGCCGTCGCCGTCACATGTTTGCCTTCCGCAGAGGTCACGCAAACCTTGCACCGAACACCAAGGTGGCCAAAGATGGTATTCAGCTCAGCGGCGGCCTTCACGGAGGGGTCCATCGCGGAGTCGTGCTTGGAAAGTTCACAGGCAAGAGAACAGCGAACCGGAAAGATGCCCCAAAACTTGCGCTAGTTTGAGGACGGTAAAAGCGCCCCCAACTTGACCAAAAAAGGGGGCGACAAAAAGAGCCGCGCGGCTCTCGAGACGCGGTGGGTAATGACAAAAAGCGGCCGTAGAGTACGAAGTGGAAGTCAGTCGAGGGGGGAGGAGGGAGGGGGGAGACCGTTACTCTGCAGAGAGGCCTATCCAAATGTGAAGTCGCACAACGGCAAAGAGGGCATGTCCGTCTCTGAAAACGGCGCTAAGGGTCGCTTCCCAGTCCTCTACTCTCTCTCAGTCGCTCGCTTGCTCACCTGCGCGTGCGCGTGGGAGAGAGTGGTCACACTCCATGACTGCAATGGCGTGAAAAGAGGTATCGAGGCGCCTCAGCAGGCGTGGGCACGCCTACCGTACCGCCAGCGTTCACTCCCTTCTTTTTTTTCGTTACTTGCAACGGCTCGTGCCCTCACCTGCGCCGTGGCTGTGCGTACCCTTTTTAAACGTTAGCCGCTGCAAGTGATGCCCCACTTCAGCGAACTGGCATCCGTAGAGAGTGGCGAGGCGACAAGTATGAAGCAAAGCAAATCTGCAGCCGGCAACAACGAACGGAAGCAACAGCGCTCCAAACCCCTTCGCCCACATACGCGCTTCTCGAGTGGTTCGCATCTCCTGGCACGTGCGCTAAACAAAAAGAAAAAAGGCAAGACAATCCCCATCGCCTCCGAATATGGAGCGCCGCTGCTTTGGATGCATCTATTGCCTCTATCACAGCGCGATGGCGGCACTCCTCACGGCAAGGCGCATAAACCCTCCCAGGCGCGCGGACGCGCACACACTAAGGAAGAGAGGCGAGTGGAGGAGGACAGCACCACGGCGGTCGCTTATTCCTGCGAGAGGTAGAGAGCCAAACATAACCACCAAAGGCACCTGCAAGGGCAGCGCGGATGGGAAGAATCGGTGGGCCGATCACCCCCTCTCCTCTCTCCTCCTGCTTCCCTCGTGTATTCTGCCTCACACACACGTACACACGTACACATATGCAAAGGACACGTGCAGAGAAAGAGAGAGGAGGGGGAGTCACCAGGAGAGGCGAAAGCATTGACCGCGATGAGCAGAGGAGAAGCGCAGGAGTGTGAGGCGGCTGTATGAAAAAAAAAGAAGGGCGGTGGAGGATAGACGGCCGCATGCACAAAAGGGTTACGCAACAAGCATTACGGCGAGCGTCTGGTGCGCACTTGGACACAATGCGACTTTGAGTTCCGCCTCCCTCTCTCGTTAAGGTTTTCCCCTCATCGCAGACGTGCGCCTCCGCTTCTTCCTCGCCATCAATGCACACACGCGCGCAGAGACGCGCACGGGCCACGATCCCAAGCACACCCTCCCGACTCCCCATTCGCCCCCCTTTCCTGCCGGCTTCTCCACCGCCGTCACGCTACACCGCATCCTCGAGGCTCTCCATCCCTATGGCAGCACCCTTTCTGCTAGTTACAATGCAGCGGCACAGTGCGTTCAAGCCCTCGGCCGTCTCCACCTCCTTCAGTCCCGGCTCCAGCTTCACCATCTGCCGAAGCACCGCGACATAATCGGGCAAGCGCCGGTTCGCATATTCGCTCATCTCCATCACCATTGCCTTCAAGTGAAACTTGCCGTTTAAGCGATGGCGACGAGCCCAAGCGCAAACGCGCGCCTGAAACAGCGAGTCGGTGTCGATGCTCACGTGGAACGGGCTCAGTGCACTGGTGTCCTCGCTGTGCCATTTACTCAAGATGCGGCACGTCCGCTTCAGCATCGACAGCTCCACGCAGAAGTTCAGCAAGAAGTCCACCGTCTGCACGCCTGTGGCCTGAACGTGGCGCGTGTGGCAAGGGTCTGTTGGAAACTTCAGGTAACGCAGCGTTGCAATGCAGAGGTGCTCCATCGAGGAGGCGTAGTGGACGAGCATCTGATTCACAAAGGGAACCTCCGTCACAAAGCTGCCGAGCGAGTAAAAGATGCTAATGTCGGTGTCGCGGATGAAGTGCGAGCCGACCCCGTGGCTTGGGAGGTCCGATATCACCGGCGATCTGGGGAAAAGTTCATAGCCGGGGTGCACAGTCGTCGGGGATGCGGTACTGTCAAGCAGGTCGCCGACGGCGCTGACCGACGCATTCAAGCCCAACTCATCGGGGTCCTCGGGAGCGCAGCCGAGGAGCACGCTGTTGATGATGTTCGTCGCACCGGCGTGTGTGGCGACGCTATTCTCGCCGAATAGCACCGGCGGTGCCGCGGCGCCATGCTCCATGCTGCTCGTAAAGACCACCCCTGCGCAGCCGCTGTTGTGGGCCTCGGAGGAGAGCACCGAGCCAGATTCGATAGAGCCATGCGGGCCTTTACCGCATTTTGGGCCCACGTTGTCGTCCCACACACCCAAACTTTGCCCGGTAGTGGGCAGTGGCTCATCGACCGCCACGCGATGGTGGGACCTCGACGCAGGTAGCGGCATCGGCAGTGGCCGAGACCCGGGCGAAGAGACGGCAGCCCGCGAATGGCCCACGGCCGTCCACGTGGATGGCGACATTCGGCGGGCAGAAGCCTCAGCACGCGCGGCCCCCTCAACGTCCTCGAAACTGGCGTCTTCGTCATCTCGCTCATCATCAAACGCGCTTGGCGACGCGGAGGTGGTGCTAGCCGCTGTGGTGGTCGTGGACGATGGCACGTAGCCGCGGTCCCCAACCCGCATGGGAACAGCGTAGAGCACCGCGTCAGGGTCGGCCCAGCGCAGCTGATGAACATAGAAAATCGAGATGTAGCACGGGGGCGTGTGGCTGTTGAACACTCCCGACTTGTCAGACCCGCGGAGGTAGAAGTACAGGTAGAAGTTGGTCTCGCAGCTGGCCAGGTCGCAGTCACGAGGGCCAATGAGGGGCGTACCGGCCAGGATGAGCTCCATCAAGTACTCTCGCTTCGTGCGCGCCTCGCTGTCCGGCACCGTCACAATCCGGGACAAGAATGGCATCAGTACCTCTGCTGCCGCTGCGCGCCACAGCGCCTTGACGGCACGCAGGGAGCGCTCGGTCAGGAACGGTTTGATGCTGTTGAAGGAGATGATCAGCACCGTCGAGTCGGTCGAGATGACGCGCCAGCGCCGCTGCTGATCCACGCGAAACTCCTGCGGCAGCATAAGGGCCTCGAGGCCGACCGTATCGCCGAAGCTCTCAATCTGCTCGTGCTCGGCGAGCGTCGTCCACTGCCCGTAGACGGCTCGCAGGCTCCCGAAGACAACCACGAGGAATGCGTTGTCGGGGAGCGTGATGATGTCGCCCTCGCGGAGCTTGCGGACGAGGCCCATCGAGCTG
Source organism: Leishmania martiniquensis (assembly GCF_017916325.1). Lineage (NCBI taxonomy): Eukaryota > Euglenozoa > Kinetoplastea > Trypanosomatida > Trypanosomatidae > Leishmania > Leishmania martiniquensis. The sequence continues at coordinate 403,211 of NC_090158.1, forward strand.
ATGGCCTTGACCTCCGCACTGCATAGCCCCTTGCCGAGTGGTGTCGCCGCCACGGCGCGCAGCACGAGGTTGCTCTCCTTCTGCGACGCGTTGTTCTTCCACGTCGACGGGGTGTGCGAGCGCATGTGCATCACCATTTCCTCCAGCACCTCCGTCGCCCGCGTCCCGAAGCCGTGGTCGGAGTGAAGCGTATGCACTGTCTCCTCCAGCGCGTTGGCGACTGAGATGACGGCACGGGTGCTCGCGATGTTATTCGTCGCCTCAGGGAAGTTGGCGTAAAAGAAGCGAATGGCGCGGTTGGCCGCCGCAATCTGCGTCGTCATCCACCGCTCGACCCGCCGCGCCTGCGCCTCCGACCTGATGAACTTAAACTTGAGCGGCGAGATGGCCGTCAGGCAGGTGACGACAGCGAGTAGCGAGACGAAGGCGTTCTCCTGCGCACGGCGGTGCGCCGCCGCAAAGTAGCCGGAACTGCAGATGAATCGCTCGAACAGCACGACCCACGTGGGCAGCAAGCGGCGCATAAGGTTGGCGACCATCCGATTCGTCTGTGCCTTTTTTTCCTCCTCATCGGCCGTGCCGCCGCCAAGGTAGTCGGCTGGGATGCTCCTCACATCAATCACGACACCACCAGCATCGTCGTTGTCACCGGCCCTGGCGCTAGACTCGCTCACGGGCTGGCTTGCCCCTGTCATGCTGGGGGCGCCTGAAGAGCGGTTCTGCATTTCTTCTGGCGTCTCGGACACGGAAGCGGCGGTGCTCTCTATGGTGTTGTTCGCGGCGGGACGTGGTTGCCAGGGCTGCGTCGCACCAAGCTGCTGCGATTGCTGGGTCGAGTTGCGGCTTCGCGGGGTGGATGTAATAGACAGCGGGCGCCGCTCCCGCAGCGGAGAAGCCTGCCCCCCCATATCCTGCTCCTCCTCGCCACTGCTGGCGCCACGGTGGCGGTGATACCAGTACATCTGCTGCACGTCCAGCAGCTCCCCTCTCTCGATGAGGGTAGCGAGGGACGCACCCATTTGTGTCATGACCGTCTCCGTGATCACCTCCCTGTCTCTCTGCCACCACAGCGCCGTCTTGAAGGCGGACATCAGCATTCGGTTCACCATCTTATCCTCGCTCTCCTCGACATCTACGCCCACGCTGCGGAATGGGTTACGTATATGGTGCCGCACAAACTTCTCCACCTGCATCCAGCTAGCATTACGGTACTTCGTGTCGCGCTTCAGGCCCTCCAACGCGTGCTCCTGAGAGCTGCGCATCAGCTCCATCGCGTACTCCATCTTGGCAAGGAGGTACGCCGGCTTCGTCTTGAACCCAAGCCGCTCGACGACGGCAGCCGACGTGGACGCGTTCACGAGTAGCGTCAGCAGCACAATCCCCGACGTGACTTTCAAGATGTCGACGCCCTCCCCGAGGCCCTCCTGATTGACGGCGAGTGCCAGCGTGGCAGCAACACCGCCGCGCAGCCCGGCGTGCACCATGAGCGCGATACGCCTCTGATCAAACTTGTAGGCAAACAAGTTTAGCACCGGCGACAGCACCTCCAGCATTAGCAGGCGCGACAGCAGCATGGCGAGGTACAGCGCCATCACGACGAAGATATCCAGTGCCTTCAAGGTGGGCAGCACATCCGCGACCAGGATCACCCCAACGAGGGAGAAGAGCACCGTGTTGCCGAGGTGGACCAGGAATTCCCAAGCCGAGGAAATAATGTTCCCCTCGCGCCCAGGGAAGAGGGAGGGACAGTAGTAGCTGAGAAAGATGCCCTGGAAGAAGAGTGTCAGAACGCCACTGGTGCTCAGCAGCTCCGCGGCGATGTAGTACGACACGTAGGTGACAGACACGGTAATGCAGGCCTTGGTGAGGCCGTCACCGGTGCGGCGCAACCAGAAGGACTGGAGGAAGCCAAAGAGCGGCCCAAGTGCGATGGGTAGCAACGCCAGCCAGGCGCACCGTACCACGATCCTGCCAGCGGACATGTCTACAAAGCCTCTGCTCGCCGCGGGGAGAAGAAGGCTGAAGAGGATTATCGCAGTTCCATCGTTCATGACGGCCTCCCCGTCCACCATCGCTGTCATGCACTTATCCACCCCCAGCTCCTTCAGCAGCGCGACGACCGCGACGGGGTCCGTGGCGGAAAGCAGCGAGCCCAGCAGCAGTGCCGCGTACCACGACCAGCCCTGGAAACACAACTTGACCGGAAGCGCCAGCAGTGCCGTGTTGATGAGGACCCCGACCGTGGCCAGCAGCACCACCTGCGGAAAGACGCGGCGCAAGGCATGAATGTTCATGGCATAGCTGCCCTCAAAGATAAGAACCGGCAGGAAAATGTAAAAGAGAAGCTCAGGTGGGATAGAGCCGAGGGCATCGGAGACGTCGGGGTACAGCCAGCGGGCCACCCCGCCCACAACTATGCCATACAAGAAAAGCACCACTGTGTATGGTAGTGGTATGCGGCGCCTGTGCGTCATGAAGAAGGTGCCACCGAGAAAGATGAGCATCGTGACAAACAAAATGACCACGGAAAGGTTTTCAAGCGCCGCGGCACTGCGGCATCCGCCCTCCTCTCTGCCCTCTGCCCCGGCGGCAGCGTTGAGTGGTGCGACCACGCGGCCCATCCTACCTTTAACACGTTGATGCGAATCACAGCGCCTGTGTCTACCTCCAATACAGGAAGGGTGGAGAGGGGAGAGGGAGGGGGGGCAAAGATCGGAGAAGAGAAAGAGGGGGAACTCAGGCTGATGGAGAGCGATGGGCTGCCGTTCTCGGAGTAGTCGCGCCCACGGAAGGTCCCCCGCCCCTTTACTCGGGCAGACTGACAGACACACAGACGCAGGTCAAGAGAGGCGCAAGAGCCAACACAGAACAAGGGAAGAGGACCGATCGGGCTGACGACGCAAGCGAGATGAGGAGTATATATATATATATATAGATAGATAGATATAGATCTCACACCCAAAACACAGCGACGGCCAGGGCGGGTGGGGTAAAGGGAGGATCACGACACATCCAAAGAACGACGACGAAGACCAATGCGGGAAGCAGAGAAGCGACGGCAGCAACGGCGAATGAGCACCAGACAGCGGAAAATAGAGATAAAAAATTAAGTGAAATCGAAGGGATGGCGATTGTGGTGGCGGTAGTAGCTGAACGTCCGTGCACTCAGCTCCTGCGCGATGTGTGAGAAAGGGAGCGAGAAAGAGGACGCACAGAGATGTAAACAAAAGCTGCAAGGCAACTGGCGCTTCCTGTCCGCGCCACACACCCTCGCCGGCCCACCTGAGAGCAGCGTTTTTAAAAAAGGTAAGAGAAAGCGTCTGTACGTGTGCCTGTCTCTGAGTGGGGGAGGGGAGAGGAGGAGGAGGAGTCAAACAAAGGTGAAGAAATAATAGAAAAAGGGGGGAGTTGAAACAGCCGAAACAAAAATACGCACATGCACAGAGGGAGAGAGACGAAAGTGCGATTAGGTGTCTGTGCAAGGCGGTCGTTTTTATTTTATTCTTCTACAATTTAGCTTTGCCTCTACTATTTCGTTTCAACGGTGTGTCTTGGTTGGGGCGATGGGGCACTTGTTTGCTGCCGGGGAGAGCCTACAAGCCTTCCTCTCGCCCTCCCTCTGTCTCTGTCTCTCCTCCTATCAGGAGTGTATTTCAGATGGTGCTTATGGTTGGTTGGTGGTGGCGCAGCTAAAGAAGAGCTTTACGCATTCAGCACGTTAGGTGGGTGGTGGAGGTATGGGAGGAATAGAGATGCACTCCTTAATGCAGCGCCCTTCTCCTCTCCCCCTCTGCTTCGATGTTATTCCTCGCAGGGTTTCTCTGTGTAAAGATGAAGGGAAGCGGAGCGCAATGCGTCACGCGCGTGTAGGGTCTCGCTTGATTCGATTACACGCAAGGGAAGGGAAGGAGAGGTCGTATGTGCGGTGAGGTACCTGAAGAATAGAAAAGGCTTCATTCACGAAAATGCCACGGAGCACACGCCTATGCCCACTTATGACGACAGGAACCGAAACAACGTCGACGTCAGGCTCCACGGAAGAAATGGGATGCCACGCGCCAGCGCAGGCACAAGGAGACGAGCTCGCGACGACGCTTATGTGCAAATACGCCTCCACCTGTGCGTGTTTCTTATGGTGTTCGATCGCACGTCGATGCACACGAGGAGCATTCAAAACGGCCGATGAGCAACAAAAGGCGGTCGGTATCCGTCGCAGACAGCGGCGCCAGCCACCATCGCCCGTGCACACGCGCACGTGGGCGCGAGGCACATATCCCGAGAGGTGTTTGTGCGCGTGCATAGGCATGCGCGCGTGCGTGGATGGCGTGCGTGCGTGGATGGCGTGCGTGCAATTGAGGTCGAAAGCATATGAGCAGGTGGAAAGGCCGGGGAAGAGGGTGGGGAAGAGGGTGGGAAAGAGGATAGAGCAGGTGATGATGCGGATGACGACGGGGGGTCAACAGAGCTGCACACAGGCACACACACATATATATACAAGGGCACACGCGTGAGTGCGTGTGTGAGAAGCACGGAGGATTAAGCGCACCAATGGCTTTGACGCATACGCGCAAGCATGCGACACACCCGCGCGCCTCCCTTCGCTGTCGCATGGCATCAGCGACCTCCTCTGCAGCACCAGGCTTCAAAGGAGGGGAAGGAGGACGAAAAGGTGCCAGGGAAGCGCAAGGGCGAGGTCGTCAGCAAGCACGTGACCTTGACGGATACGCAGCTGCGGCGCGCAAAGCAGTCCACGCAGCCAAACCCCTTCAAGCGAATGCGGGCCTTCCCCGCCGGGCACATCGGCGAGGTGAGGGCGCTTTTCTTTTGTTTTTTACGCACCAGCACAGGCACCTTCTCTAATGTGCCTATGGGCCCCTTTGAAGCCTAACAAGCCAGTGCACGGTACACAAATACAGTCGCATGCGCTTGAGGCGATTTGCGCGCATGTGTGGAGCGAGGAGGCGAGGAAGAAATACCTCCTGTGCATGCACAGGAGAGAGGGAAAGCCCACGTGAGTGAGGAAGTCATGAGAATCGAAACAGCAAGAGAGAGAGGGGATGGAGGGGGAGATGAGAAGCAATGCGAGTGAAGCGAAGCAATATGAAATCAACCATTTATCCAATAAAGAAAAAAAAAGCACTTGACCCCTACTCTTTATCTGGAGACAAGGAGAGGTCAAGCGTATATTACCAGGGGTTCATGTGTGCCTTGGGCTCACCGCTGGCCGCGCGGCAAAGCTATACACCTCCGGTATAGCACATATGCACACACACGCACACGTGCGCACAGCTACGCGCACATCCACATCAGCTCATCGTATCATCATTCCACACTACATGGCGCGCATCAGCTGATTTGGGTGTGTCTGTGTGTGTGTGTGTGTGTGTGTGCAAGGTTCCTCTCTCCAACTCGGCCACTTTCCTCTCCTCTCCCCCGCCTTTCTTCGCCTTTCCGCCCCTCCCCTTGGCTGTTTCTTCGAGGGGAATGAGAAATGCGAAGGTAGAGAGGGGGGAAGGGTTAGAGCTTCGTGCTGTTTAGTCCGTGTGCTCCCTCCCCCCAGCCCCTCACCTGAGTCCCTCTTCCCCTTCTCTATAGCGTGCCTTCCCTGTTTAGGCCTCTTTCGAGGCATCTGGCCGACATGCCGATATGCACACACCTTTCCTCTGCGCAGAAGAGGGGAAAGGGAGGAGGAAGAGGTGCGTAGCGATATGTGTGGATGATGGGGCATCCGTCATGCATATTTTTTTTAGCACTGCCAATGTCAGCATCTCCGAGGATGATGTGAAGCGTCCGTTTGCTGGCGAAAGGATGGCGGTGGGTGGGAAGGGGGCAGGGGAGACCAGTTAGGAGGTGGGACGGTGGAGAGGGTGCGCCGTGTTGGAAGGGGGAGGGGAAGAGGAGGGTAAGAGCACAAGTTCACCTGCGTACACACGCATGCGCGCACGAAGACAGAAAAAAGAAAATCATGAAGAGCCGGAAGCCAAAGGGAGAGAGAACAGAAAAAGAGAGAAAAGACGCAGGGAGAAGGGCGTACAAAATATGCAGACGGATTGGAGACCGGACTGATGAAAAAAAAAGTGGAGGCGAAGCCCTGCCGATCAACAACACGCGTACGCGTGTGCTAAGGCAACCCATCGGTTTTCTCAAAGCCCCACCGCACACACACACACCAGCCAGAGGATGGCAGGAGAGAGTGCTCGGAAGGAGATAGACGAGGAGAGAAGGGTGCCGGCGGGGAGGCGGGGGGAGGAAGAGGGAGGAAGGCAAGAGGGTATGCGAACAAAGCAAATTGGCCAGCCGGCAGGGCAAGCGCTTCGTGCAGGCGCACTTGCCCTGATGTGCCGAAGAGAAGCTCTCGAGCCGGTCAGCTGCACCGAGAGCACGTAGAGAAGAGCAGGGCCTAAATCGAGAGTCTGCCGATCTCGCTGATTCGCAATGATGAAGCGCAGAAGCGCACACACAAGCAGCGGAAGAGTAAAAGGAAAAGAGTGCGCATGCGCTTGGAAAACGGGAGAGCGGTCACGTCGCACAGACACGCGACTCGGCGCCGCAAATGCCCACACCCTACACCAACTCTGCAAGCCGGCGGGCACCGGCCTCTCTGCCCCCCCTCCCGCCCTCTCAGCTGAGCGTGCGCGCATGGAAGTCGGGAGGCTGCGGTCACACACGAATTCAGCCCCACTTCAGACGCAGAGACTGAGAGATGGAAAGAAAGAGGAGGGGAGAGAGTACACGCGGCTGTCTGCGTGTCTGTTTCCGAGAGCTCCCCAAGCGGCAGGGGCTTGGGAAAAGGGGGAAAAAAGCAGCGGGCCCTGTGAGGCGCACGAGCTGCGGAAGGGAAAGGGGGCGAAGGTAAGCCTCGAGAGCAGCTGGTGAGCACGCGGGCATACTCGCCGCTAGCGTTAAAGGAAATATTTGCACCAAAGCGCATGCGCACACACCTACATACACACACACACATATATATACATGATAGATGATATAAATGTACACACATACATATATATATATACATATATGTGGGTGTGGGGGCAAAGGCAGGGGAGATGAAAGATCTGCGTATTAAATGGGCATGCGAAGGTCCATGGCCTTCATAAAAAAAGGAGAGGGCGCGGGAGTGTCCTCGCCCTGCCGCTAACCACCTCGCACGTTCCCTTTCTTCATCTCCTTTTCTTCTTTCACTCTTGGAATCTTCTCGCCCACTTCGTGTTGGCTGATGAGTATGCCCCATCGTATCCCTCTGTGTGTGTGTGTAAGCGCACACGCGTGATGTCATTCCACCCTTGCTCGCCTTCATTGGTGTTGCCGCGACACCCTTTTGGAGGGGGAAGAGGGGCGGATCCGTTTTGTCATGACTGCTCCGCACCAGCCTAGTCGCTCCCTCTTATGTCTGTGTGCATGCGTGCTCCAAGAGTGCGCTCTCCTTCTGCTTCAAGCGGCCTACGCATCAAGAGGCTCGCCAGAGGGATTCCTTCTGTGGGGCATTGTCGAAGGCGAGGGCTGCATCGTACCAGTGTCATCTGCATCGATGCTCCGTGACGTTGCGCTCGCCGTCGTGGGCTCCCTCAACTCAGGGGTCTTGCAGATCACCGGCCATAGCAAGGCGGACTTCTCCCAGTCCGTTCTCACACAGTAGCAGGGGCAGCAAACGGCACTCAGAGTGATGATGACGCAAGCAGCGATCAGCCCAAGCAAGACGCATCCCATCGCGATCATGCCCTGGCACGCGATGTTACAAATGAAGCTGTCTCCTGTGCCCGGGACCAGCGTCGCGCAGACCACAGCAACCGCCGATGAGCCCGTGGCATTTTGAAGTACAGCGGTGATGTTCGTGGTGTTCAGGAATAGAAGCGAGCTGGCAAACTCATCACTGTCGAGGAAGCGACCGCGCATGAAACTGGTGCCGTGGCAGTCCACCGTCAAGCCGACGAGGAGGCCGCCACTGCCATTGCCGATGGTTTTCCGGCTTGGATCCGCCCCCAAGACCTCCATCCATTCAACGGTCACCTCGCACATTATGCGTGCTGAGCTGGCTTGCTCCTCGACAGCCTGCTTGATCGAGCTCGAAACGCTCAAGCTCGCCTTCATTAGAGCCACTTCCCAGAGCGACGGCGAGCTGCAGAGCAGCATCGTTACGGGATACAGTACACGGGCAGTGAACGCAATGCCGTCTGAGCCAGAGCTCGAGTCGCTAGAGAGCGATGCGCTCGACGGAGCCGACCTCGACAGAGGCCCATTCACATTCGCCTGCTGAAGCAGTCCGCCGGTGCTGTGCAACGCAGCCTCCATTCGGACAAAGTAGGCAGTCTTTTCGGCCACTTTCTCCGCTGGAAAGACACGGCCCGGCATCAGCACGTGCTTGCCTTGTAGGAGCACAGGTGGCACATTCATGAAGGCGCTGTTGGCAATCCTCTCCGTGTTCCAACTCGAAGCGCGTGGCCGGCCTGCTATCGGCGTCCTCATCACGACGCTGCTCCCAAGTGTGGTCGCCTCCGTGGGGCCCAGCATCCTCTGTCCGAAGCTTGTCAAGCCTCTCGGTGGCGTCTTAATGGCCGGCAGCGGCGCAACGTGGGCATGTGCGACGCATGGGGCACCCCATGGGAAGAGGGCTACAGTAAGTAGCGACAGCAGCAACAGTGCCGCATGCGCGTAAACCTGCTTGGATGCAGCCATCCTTGGCCTGTCTCGCGCCGTCGAAGCGTCGTTTCTTTGTGCCTCCTCTGGCGGCGAAGTCGCACAAAGGGCACTCCTTTTCTGTAGAAGAGATGCGTGCCTCTGCCTCTCTGCCGGCCTGCGTGGGAAGTGTTCGGCAGCGCGCGCCTAACCCGAATACTTCATAATGCGGCAAGGACAGAGAAAAGGGCAGCAGCGAAGAAAGAGGACGGTGAAGAAAGAGAGAGAGAGACAGAAAAGAGGAATTGCGAGAAAACAAACACGATCGAAAGAAATGTGGAAAGTAATACGTTAAAAAAAAATGCAGAGAATATCAGCAACAAAGCGATGAGCAAAATAAGCTTTGAAGAGAGCGTGTGTGTGTGTGTGTATGAGTCTGAGTAAGCGCCTGCGCAGATGATCGGCAGTGCGGAGGATTATGGCGGTCTTAGAGGTGGGTGCTACACACAGAAATAGAGCCAGTGGCCGTTGGTGGAGCAATGACAATGGGAGGGGGGAGGAAAAAGGGGAGATGGAAGGTATGGATGCCGGTCAGTCCATAGGGAAAGAAATGTGCTGAGTCGTAGAGCGAGTATGTGTCGTGCCGGGGAGGCAATAGAGGGGGAGAAAAGACACATGGGTGTGATGGCGACGCCGGCGCAGGTGCACCACGCATTGCAGAAAAGGGCTACGGAGCAGCGGAGGAGGCCGCACAACCGGGAATAAATTTGTGCGCCTTATTGCCTCCGCTAGCGAATTTACTTCCGTTTCGGCTGCATGGCTCACTGCATGACTCTGTGCATGCTCCGAAGCCTTCGGTGTTACCATTGTTACCATCAGGATCATTGGCCAAAAAGAAAAAACATGCGCACACTCAGACGGGCGCACCCAGTCATGCAGGTGCCACTTCAACCTGCGCGCTTCCGCTCGTGGGTGGAGCAGGATTTTTATTTTTTTAATGGAGCTGAGCCGCTTATACATGGCTCTCCCGCTCTTTACCTAGCCGCACAATCCCGGTGAGCCGAGTAGGAGAGGCTGTACCTGCCAAAGATTAACCGAATCGAACGAAAAAAAAATGGAAGAGAAAAATAAAAAATAAAAAAAAAGAGCATTCGCACACCCCGCTGAGACAGAGAAGCGAAGGAATGGGAGGAAAGGGAAGTGCGTCCGTCCTCCTCCGAGAACATAACGGAAGAGAGTCCAAGCGGGCGGAAGATGAGGATGGGGAGTCAGAGAAATGATGATGGTGTAGAAGGAAAAGCGGTGACGTGTCGTCATAATCGTGGCTCAGGAGCGCACCGCGGCAAAGGAGTGCTGCAAAAGAAAAAGGGGGGAATAAAAGACACGCGTAGCAGTGTACGGCGGCAACGAGTGTGTGGGTGTGGGTGTCTGTAGGGAAAGAGGGGGTGGATGGGGGGGAAGAGGACACCCGCGCACACCGTCGCATAGGAAAGGGGAGAGAGGGGCCTCCCCCACCTGTCTCTCCGACAAGCAGCACCGAGGCATCACCTCTGCTGCCTTTCTCTTTCTCTCTCTGCATACGCACCTATATATATCTGCATGTGCGCGTACGTATGGCAAGCGGTAGTCCCTCTCCGTTGGCGCCCCTCTCCGCGGTGAGGGTAGCCGGTAGGCCTAAAACGCACAGCAGAGACAGAGGAAGACATCACTGTAGAAGGCGAATAAGTCACATCGCCATGCGGAGACGCCGCGCAGCTTCCTGTTTCGCGCGGGTCCTGCGAAGGAGAGAGGGAGCTTTTGTGTATGGGCGGCAGTGTGACGCTGTACAGGCGCGTGCCGAGAATCTGTCCAGTGAAGCTGCCACGAGAAGCACAGAGGAGGGGAAAGCCCGAGAGAGACAGACAGAGAGAGAGCGGAGGTAAGTCGAGCTGCATCAAAAGAAGTATGACAAGAGAAATTGGAGAGCGAAACGAAAAAGGTCGGCCCCATGTGGGAAAAATACATAATGCAGTCAGCGAACCCGCACGCAATGGGGGTGGGGGAGTAGGGGAGGGGGGGTGAAGACAGGCGTGCCGATACGCAAAGAGATGTTTGCATACACACCTGTAAGAAAGCGCAAGAGAAAAGCTACCGCAGGCATCCGCAGGACAGCGGAGGTGGCCGTTCACATGCGGAGCGCACACGAATGCCTGTGCTTGCGTGAAGGGGTGCGCACGGCGGTTCAGCTTAGACGCTCATCACCCCCTCTCCTGCATCTGCACTTCAAGGCTTCACGAAAGGCTAAACTGCTTGCCCCGCCATCTCCATCGACTAATATGGCAGCCACGCATCCCATGAGCGGCATACGCCTCCGTCTGCTGCTCCCCGTGTCACCACACCTTTAGGCACAAATACACACACGGAGGCACCGCATACAAAAGGGCCTACGCAATGCGGCCGCACGCGTTGCCATCGGTGACGATGTGAAATGAGGATGCGACTCAGAGAGAGAAAGAGCATGAGGGGTGGCCGGCGGTGGCGAAGAGCAACGCGCCAATGACTGGATGGGCGCATCTGCAGTTCCATATATGTATGCCTATACGCACACACACATATATACATATATATATATATGCATGTGTGGAGAAGAGGCGCAATGCCTCGTCTCCACACGTGGAGAGGAGAGAGAGAAACAAAGGTAATCAAGAGACACCTCCATGCACAATACACGATCCAACGACATCAGTCCTCTCTTCTGGCGCAAACGGGAAAAGAAAGCGGGCAACAACGGCAATACACTGAAATGGCAGGGCGCTCGAATACATCTGAAACTGCGCAGGCACTCCCATGAGCATTCTGTAGAACGGTAGAGAGAAATATGTAACACGGAAAAGGAGGGGGAACGCGTACGCACATGGTGCGGGGCTCGCCATGTTCGACCAAGGCCAAGGCGAGCCCCAGGCATGCACATGAGCACAGCATTAGAGGTATACACGATGCGGTCGTGCATACAAAGAAGATGGCAGAGAGAGAGAGTCAGAAAGACAACCACACATAAGAGGCCTTCACAGAGCAACAGCACAGTCGATGGAGGTGTGCCATCACAAAGGAGAACACTTAAAAGAGAGAGGAGGCAAAAAAAAAAATGGAAATGCGCGAGCTCACGTAAGTACATGCGGGGAGGAGGAAGAGAGAGCGAGAAAAAATATATATATTCGGTTGCACATCTGTCGGCGTGGAGAAGGTGCCAGAGAAAGAAACGGAGAAGGTGGCATCGACGAAAGCGATTCAAAGATGGGGCGAGAGAAAGCAGCAGCAGCAGCAATGCGCTACCGAAAGGAAGTACATCAGTGCCACAGATACATGTTAGCGGCTGAAGCTCAGGCACGGACAGCGCAAGAGAGGGAGAGGCCTCTTCGTATATGAGACTCAGACCCCCCTTTTCTCTCTCTCCCATGTGCGCCCACCTACACCTTCCCGCCTTCCCAGAACGTGGGGGGGGGGGCGTCGCCGTATGCGTGTGTCTGCCAGACCAAAGGGACAGCGATGCGCCTGTTGGTCCCCAAATTCCGAGTGAACAGTCTGCCACCACTACCGAATCACAAGCCACAACGCGCCACAAAAGAGTTGCGCACGCCGAGTGTCGTCCCCCACCCCCCGCCTAGCTCGGTCTTCCCTCCCCCTTTGTCCCCCGCCCTGCACACGCACACACACATTTTGTGTCTGCTTGTCTCGCACCTGCGGCTCGTCGTTTGGGGGGGGGGGGTGAAAGAGATAGAGGAGTCACGCTACGCTTGGTGCGCGAGCCATGCTGCCGAGTTCCCTCACCGGTACCACTGCATGCACGCAGGCGTGACAGCGCATGTGCAGAGAGGTCACAGGGTACGAGACGGCTCTCACACATGCGCTGGAGTGGGCACCGTGTCTCGAAGCAGCACTTTAGTGAGGCGCAGTCGTCATCAGGCTCGATATGTTGCGGTAGAGGTCGAGGGATGAGTAGGCCGGCCCTCGTGGCATGCAGCTCATGGGCTTCGACAGGACGAGGATCGTCAGCAGGTCGGGTCGGATGGAGTAGGCAAGCGGTAGGAGCCTAACTTCAAAATCAGTGGTGCTGGCCACATTTGGTGGATTCCGCCGGATCAGGTGAAGGTGCGAGGCAGCGGAGGTCTCGGCCTCATGCACTGGTGCACGAGGGGGGAGGGGGGCATCGCTGCTGTCAGCAGGGAAATCGGATTTTGGCGCGTTACGGGTCGCTGCGCACGCGCAACGGCGCAGACTTCTTGGATGCCACGCTGGAGCGGGTGAGGTTCGGGCATAAGCAGCAGCAGCACACCGTTACAAGGATAATGATGAAGGATAAGCCGATGATGAGGGCCGCCATGGCAATCACACCGGCCGTCTCTTTGCTCAAAGTTCTGCTGAAGTTGTACTTGACGGTGGCGGTGGCGATTGAGCCGGGCGAGTCGCCGTGGGAAACCGCCAACAGCGTCGGCTGGGCTACCGCTGCACGTGCCTGCATCAGAACACCCCCCTGGGCCGCACTGCCACCCGAGGCATAGAGGGCTTGCGTCTCGCTGTAGTCGGCCTGCAAAAGCAGCGACGCCATCTCCTCGGGTGACCATGGGTGGTCCGAGAACCTAGTCAAGCCCTGCAGAACACGGCAAAGCACCCTCAGCCCACCAGGGCGATTCGGGTCAGCCGGCACCGTCTCCGCAGAGACAACATGAGCGCTGCTCACGAAGGTTCGGCGATGCAGCCTCTCATTGGCCGCCCTCTCGATCGATTTCGCGAGAGCTTCTCTGTTTTTCGACCACACTGCGTCCCACTGCTCAACCTCGCCGTTGAAGAGGAGGAGGTAGTCGCCCGTGCTGTTCGCCAGTACCTTGAATGTGGTTTCTGACTCAAAGTCATCTTCGTCGAAGGGGTTCCCGGGCGGCGGCGTCCAAGGCCGCACGGCATTGGGGAAGAGATCGATGTAACCCTGAATCTCCGGGGACGAGCTCTTCACAGTTTCCAAGTAGGTATTAAACAGAGATAGCTTAGACCTCATCGCGAGCGCTTTAAGGTCATCAGACGTAGATGGTTTCACCTCGACCCCGGGATAGGCCCAGACATTGTAGGCCATATAAAGACTGGACGCGTTCACAATGACTTCAGACTGCTTCGCTTCAATGATAAATTTGGTCATGGTGGAGTCCACAGCGTTCTGAACATCGACTTGCAGTGGGTGGAGGAGCAGGGCGATGGCCACTTTGCCTCCCACTGAGAGGATTTGGAGGAGCACGTACCAAAAATACGTGGACCCCGTCAACGGTAGCAGCACCGGCCCGACAGAGATCATGGACGACGGGCCATCAGCCATCAGCGCCGTAATCGACCCGCTGAGACCTACGGTACTGAAAGCGTTGTCGATGTTCGTCATCGCAGCGCTGCGCACTGCCGCGAGCACATCCTCCTCTGACAGCTTATCCGTTGAAACAGCGAAATTTGCGTTGGCGCCGTAGGCCGGACCGTTTAGCTGCGGCGCGTGCGAGGTCAGGCCAGTCAAATCGGCTTTCGCATCGGCGTCAAGCGTCTCGATTGCCGCTTGCAAGTCTCTCTGCGTTGCCTCATTAATGGCGGCTTGTGTGCCCGGAGTGCCAAGGACAGCATCCCATACTTCCGTCGGTCCACTCAGCCATACACTCGTCTTTACTTGGGCGGTGACAAAGTCAGTGTGCGCACATACAACCATAAGAGCCAAGGCGATAAACAGGAGAAGCGGCGACGGCAGTAGTCGAGCCACGCAGCACCAATTACTTCGTGGGTGAGTCTTCATGATTGCGAGCGTGTGTTTGTTGATCGCGTCGTCCTTCCCTCTCTTTTTCGCTTGTTATTGCCGCGGCGGCAGGTCCTTCTGTTATGGGAGGGGGGTATTCTACGGGGTACACCCAACCCGTTAGCTCTTGTCTGGCGAGGAGAGCGACAAGAAAGAACGAAAGAAGGGGAGAGGTGAGTCAGGGGTGAGGGAGGGGGCGAGGCGAAGGCAGAGAGAAAGGCTTTCCTGTTCCGCCTTTATTTCATATATAGGTGTGTGTGTGTATGTGGAGGTCTGCGTCTTCCTGCGCCGTGCGTGTGAGGAAGGGAGGGGAGGGGAGAGCGTGCGCGCGACGTGGGCATGCCCGGGATCGAGTAGAGCCGGTGCGAAACGAAAAGGGAAAGAAAAGGATAAGAGGTGGAGTCGAGCGGATGGCGTGAGCGTGGCGGGGAGAAAGAGGAGGGGGGAAGAGGTGAAAGGAGGGGGAAAGCGGATGGGGGTATGACGCACACACACACACACCGCGCCCATGTGCAAGGAGGGACGCGGAGAGAGGCCATGCAGGTCGCCTGCGCCTCAGAACCGCGCACGATTGCCTGTTGGCAGGTGCACTACCTCAAGCAAAGCACCCTCCTATGGAAGAGCGGGGACGCGGCGCACCGCGCATCGCCTCCCCAGAAGCGCACATGTAACGTTTACAGCTTGAGAGGAACGACTATTTGCAGCCATTGAGCGTGTGCACGCGTGCATGCGCCGAAGCATCGTCCCCGTCGCGTGCGTCTCTGCTAGGCGTCCCTCCCCCTCCCTCCGACCGAAGGCTCACCAAGGACGGAGACCCGGATGTGAGCGCCGGCGTACGTGCAGGTGAACAGCCAGGAGTTCGCGCACGCTCGTGGACGTCGCGCCGTGGGTGGAAGTAGAGGAGTGCGCACAGCTGTGGAGTAGAGGGGTGAGAGAAGCGAAAGGGAGCTTCGTGAGTGCAAGCATAGGCTGTGATAGGGCGACCAGTACCTGTGTGTGTGGGGGGGGCAGCAGTGGCAGGGGAGCCGCCCACCTCACCGGCAACAGCACTGGAGAAAGCAAACATCGAAGCAGACGAGCCAGGATAGTGTTACACGCTTAGGCATGACAGCAGGCGCAGCCGGAGAGGAATGGGATAACAGAGCGCGGCAGTGGAAGCGCAGGGAGAGGGCGACTCGCTGCCTCCGCGCGCACGTGCATCACGGAACGTCTCCACTTCTGCCCGTTGGCCTATCCGAAAGCGCACCGCCACAGAGACATAGCCGCATCAGATAAGGAACGAAAGAGGGGTGCTGCACAGCGCCGGCACGCATCCATGCAGCCCTTTCGCCCTGCGGCCCCGTGCCCGCTCCTCAGCGATAGAAAATCTCATATCGGCGGTGAAGGCTGCCTCTGCTGCCTTTCACCATGTGATGATGCGCAAGCGAGTTTCATTGCACAGCCTTCGCGCATTTCCTGTCCTCCTCTGTTCATCTTCGCACCCACGCGCAAGCTCGAGAGCCCCCGTCTCGCGTGCGCTGCGACACTGGAGGAGGAGAAGGGTGCCCCTTTCTCTGCTCGTTGGCGGTGCTTGCTCACCGCCGTTGCCGCGGCTTCACCATCTGACGCTGTCTCGGAAGCGCCTCGTCGCGCGCCATCACCTCAGTCGGGCGCATATCCGGCTGCTGTGCAATAAAGCGAATCGGCCCGTCCTGAAACGCGCGCTGTTCCTTGTCGATGGGCACTGAGTACGCCGTCGCCTGCTCCATACGCTCGAGGAACTCCTTCATGGAGCGCCCTGTCTCTTCGACCAGATCCTGCGCCCCGGGCGTCTGCTTTTCCAGCGCCGCTATCTCAGCCGCCGTCGCGATCATGTCAGCCTCACTTGCGCCCTCCTCCACCATAAACGACAAGAGCCGGTAGCGATCCATCATGCGGTCGTGCAGCTCGTAGCGATGAGAGGCCTTGTAGAAATTCGCCAGCGTTACCACCACCCTCACGTTGAACGGCTCCAGCTCCATCGCGCGGCGGGCAGCGATAATAGCATCACCGAGGTTCCGCGTGGGGTCTTCCTTGTGCAGCAGCAGCGCCAGTGTCTCCCACGGCGCGGCGCACAGAGGGAACTCGGTCATGGCCTCCATGCACAGGCGTCGTCCGAGCGCCGGCGAATCGAGTGCACGATCGTTCACGTACTGAAAAAAGGCCTCGCGGTAGTTCGCGTCCTGATCGTCGAGGACGTCTGGGGGCTCGCCGGGCCGGCTGCTCGCCGACGGTGGTGCCTCCTCGGCAACGTTTTCAGGGGACGCATCGGGAGCACGGCTCGGGTCGGCTGCCTGCGAGGGCGGCGCGCTTGCCGCGGCAGCAGCGGCCTTGCCCGCCTCTGCCTCAGCGGCGGCGACACCCGTGCACCCCACTGCGGAGAAACCGAACAGGCAGCTGGATTCAACGCGCGACAGCGAGGGCGAAGGCGGCATCCCTGAGAGGGAAGACCGCCTCAGCGCCGCGCCCGACGCGGCCCCGAAACGAGCACGGTGCACAGACGAGTTCGCCCTATAAAGCACCATCAGCTCTTCACATATTCTGTAGCTCTCATGCACGCGGCCAGCGCTTCGAAGTGCCGCGTGCAGCTTCACAAGCGTAAAGAAGTGGAACCGAGTCGGCTCGGGCAGCATCTCGTGGATGCGGCGCGCCAAGAGTGCCTTCAGGAATGCGATCACGAGGGAGAGTGCAAACCTGCGAGCTTCCGGCGGCATGTCGTTTGCGTCGAAGCGCACGGCAAAGTGCTGCTCATCAACAGCACGGAAGAGGGCCTCCAGAAGATGGCATCCGTGGTCGAGACCGAGGGCCCGCACAATAGGCCCCATCGCTTCAATGAAGAAACGCGAGGCAGCGCCCTCGCCGTCGGACGAGCACTTGTGCGCGGCCGCCTCTACAATGAGGTCGGACAAGAGGGACAGCGCCACCTCCACCGGTGCGACCTGAGGTAATGTTCTGTAGCCTGGCGTTGGCTTGTGAATCATATGGATCCCACCCGTCGTCGCCATGGCATCCGCGGCAAAAACTGAGGAAGATGACGACGATGATGGCTGCTGTGTAAAGGTCAGTGTGGCTGCAGGATCTGGGTCTAGCGCCGCGCGGTGCTCCTCGGCGCAATGAGCGTGAGCGGGCGGAACCTTGTCGGGTATAGAGGCAGGCTGCAGCTGCCCCTCCTCCACCGCCTTGGTGTACTCCTTGTCCAGATAGTCCAGCAGCACGCGTATCCGCGGTGCCCATCCCTCGATGCCAGTGTCCAGCTCCAGCAGCGACTCTACAGCGTCCACGTTCGTGACATCGTCGGCCAAGATGTCGTAGAACATCCTCTCCGCCTTGTCATACTGTTTCAGCTGGCGGTACGTGAGACCGAGGAGGTAGCGCACGTGGTTCACATCGTTGATGGTAACGATCGTCTTCTCAGGTATCAGCGCCTCTGGCGGCAGCTCCTCCGCCTCCACGGCTTGCGACAAGTATGCGTCGTCCGTCTCGTGCACTGGCGCCCGCGGCGTGTCTCGGCCCGGTCGCTCAATGACCTCCGTGCCGTCCGCTTGCGGGACCACGCGGAAGGCGGGGGTGCTCGGCGGGCCCACCTGGAAAGCGTTCTCACGGCTCTGCAGGCGCTGCTGGCGCTGCTGCCACTTCAGCAGTAACAGCCGCTGCGTGCTCATCGGCTTCTCAACCTCCTGACCGACAGCCGCGAGAAGGGTGCCCAGCTCCTCGCGCAGCGCATCCGCCGTGTGCTGCAGTTCTTCCTTCGTGCTAGCCCTGCTCGCCACGATGCGCTTCAGCTCCTGAATGCGCAGTGTTGTGTAGCCGGGGTAGGCGAGCTCTTCCCGCTCGAGCAGCTCACGTTCGCGTTCCATCGCCTCCAGCGCAGCGACCCCAATGCGGCTGACGCTGTCGTATCGCGGCATCGTCACGGGGTGTGCACGAGGATCCTGTATGTACCCAGAGGGCGTGTCAGCGAGGGTGTTGCGCACAATGTTACGCTCGTAGCAGACACGCGTAGGGCGCAGCAGGCCAGGACCAAGACCAATACAGCCCTGTAACGTCACTTGCGCAGCATGCCTACTGCGCCGGCTCGGCAGAGCGTTGTATGCTGCGCTTATCTTCGACACCGAAGATGATGGCACCGCCGCGCCACGGCTGTGCCATCGCTTTCGCGGCCGCAGTTCCGCAAGAAACGTCTCGAACGGAGATGATGTCAGCGGTGACGGTGATGCTGCTGCTCGCCTGACGGCCAGAGTCCTGGCCACCGTCATTGCTGAAAGTAAGGCAATAGGAGCGACACAAACGTGAAGGAATGAGCAGATTGGGCGCTTCATGATAGAAGACCTCACAAGCGAGGGTAGTGGACAGAAACACTGACTTCCGTGGCGCCGAGGAAGGACAACGACAGGGCTGAGCGGTGGGGTGCCGTGGGGAGCTCGAGGGGGGGTACAAAGCCGCGGTCACCTGCCCAGAAGACGCTGGAGGCTCACCGATGCGGGAAAAAAATGATTCGTATACTTCAGCGCAGTGAGAGCGTGCAGAGGTGCTGGCGGCAACGATGGTGAGCATTCGGCGCGCCGGACCCACTCAGATCGACGACGGAACGGCTACATCCAGTTGGGGGAGGGGGGAGAGCTGTTGGGATGCGCTGGTGGAGCAGTAGTCTGTTGGCAGGCCTTACGTACCTTCAGTTCATACGTGGAGAGAGGGGAAGGAGAGAGGTATGCCAGGCCGGTCCCACGAGATGAAGCGTCTGTGCGCGCGCCTGTGTGGCCTTCCCGTCTCTGTCGCCCTGCACAATGCGCTTCGACTGCTAGAAGTCCTCGAATAATACCTCAGCCCGACCGCCTCCTCCAGCGGATGTGCGCGGCCTCGCCTTTCGCTGGCATAATGCCCTGCTCACTTAGTCTCTTCCCTTTGGCTGTGTTGCCGTCCGCCAACGCGCTCCTCGACGAAGTGGAAAAGAGAAGCACTAAACGCTTCGACAGGCACTCATAGACGAGACGGCATGCACACCACACTCAGCACTCATGTGCACAGGCGCATCCGTCAAGAGAGGGAGCGAGAGGAAGTGCACGCGTAACAAAGGCAATAGCAGCCGGAAAACATCGCGCGCACGCAGAGCGCATCGCCCTCGTCTTCTCGGCCTCCCCCACCACCACCACCACAACGCTTCTCCTTTTTTTCGTTCGGATACGGTCGTTGCCGTCTACCCCGCTGCCACAGGAAAGCGGCGGAAGATGAGGCGGAGGATGGGAGAGGGGAGGGAGGGAGGGAGAGCGGACACCACAGTTAAGATGCGCAAAGGGAGGCGCTGAGGTGCCCAAGAAGGGCGTTGAACAAGGCGGTGATGGATGTAATACGCGAAAGAGGAGGACGGGGGCCAGAAGGAGCCTCCGCCCCGTCTCCATAAGTGCGCCCTCTGCTCCCGCCAGCAGCGCCCTCTCCTTCTACAACGTCAGCTTAGGTGAATCGCAAACGGTCAGAACCACCTTGCCGACGTCGTAGTTCGCCTCGATGAACTTGTGCGCGCTGGCCGCCTCCTCTAGTGGGAAGGTGCGGTT
Organism: Leishmania martiniquensis; assembly: GCF_017916325.1. Taxonomy (NCBI): domain Eukaryota; phylum Euglenozoa; class Kinetoplastea; order Trypanosomatida; family Trypanosomatidae; genus Leishmania; species Leishmania martiniquensis. Next base: position 423,188 of record NC_090158.1, read on the forward strand.
CACAATGGTGGAAATGATGCGCTCGCTCATGTACGGCACAACCTCGCGTTCGAAGGAGCTGACGAGATCGGCTTTGTACTCATCGCTGCGGCAGTGCAGCTTCGAGAAGGTGATTTGCGCCTTCTCCCGAAAAAGCGGGAGTGCATTCATCTGCACCAGCGCCCCTCCCATGAAGGCAGTGACGATGAGATGGCCGTCCGGCGCGAGCACTTGGGCATTCTCGCTCAGGTACGTTCCACCAAACACTGGATCGACAATGACGTTCACGCTCTCTTCGCCGAAGAGGCGCTTCAGCTTCGGTGCAAAGGCCCAGCCAAGCTCGTCACGCGTGCGGCTTAGCGCCACGCTCGCGTATGACCTGCACACATCTAGCTTCTCCTCCGAAGAGGTTGTGATGGCGGTTGCTTTGAAGTACTTCTCCGTGATCTGTGCGGAGGCGCTGCCTACACAGCTGGCACCGGCGTGAATGAGCACCCGTTGGCCCAGCTTCACCTTTCCATGACGGTTAAGGATCTGCCACGCAGTGATGAACGTCTCGGGGATGGCGGCGGCCTCGATGAAGGAGTAGCCCTGCGGTATCGGCATCACACAACCCATGTGCGCCACCGCGTAGTCCGCGTAGCCGCCTCCAGACAGCAGCGCCATGACCCGGTCGCCCTCCTTCACCCGACCTACTGCATCTGACCCTACCTGCTCTACAACGCCCGCCACTTCGAGTCCCGGAAGGTCGCTCGCACTGTCTGGTGCCGCATCATGGCCGCCTAGCCGCGACGCATCCACGCGATTCACGCCAGCCGCTATGACCTTAATGAGCACATCCGTTCCCTTCTTGACAGTCGCCTTGGGGACCTCGCCCATGGTAATCATCTCTACGCCTCCAAGCCCCTTCAACGTAACTGCGCGCATCATCGCTTCGTGCAGCTGACACGCCGACGTCTGACGGTGCGTTTGTGTCGTTTGGGGGAGGGGGAGGGAAGGGGGTTGCGAGCTACCACGCGGCTTCTGCACTCCTTTTTACGCAGCTCTGAAGTGCTTCGCAGGCCTCACACAGGCGGTCAGAGACGGGGTGCCCTGCTGCAGCAGGGGAAGCGAGAAGAAGGGGAGAGGGCGCACAAGCGGAGAATGGAAAGCGAACCAGAAGGCGAAGGGGCGCTCAGGAGAGGCACCTCAGCCACAGCAGAACCGCTCCCCCGCGCGTGCACATGCAGGAATTTACTTGCCTACCCGAAGCCCTTTGGACTTCTGAAGAGAGAAGCGACGAAAAAAAAAGAAAAAACGAAGAGAAGGGGGAGGGCGGAGGGGGCGGACCAGAGTGTGGCTTGCTCAACTTCCTCACGACTAAGAGGGAAGAGGAAAGCAATGCAGCAGAGAAGAGCACACCAGAGGGCACCCGCCTCCACCGGCAACGAGAGAGAGACCGAGACAGAGAATAACTTAAAGCGTCTTCCAGGCACGCCCGCAGAAAACACACATGGAAGCCTCTGTTGCCTTCAGGCGCACCCCTTCCCCCCCCCGGTGCGTGTGCTTCCTGGTGCGTCACGCAAAGAGCGAGCGAGGAATGGGCACTGCTACTTGCAAGCAGTCCAGTGCTGAAAAAGAGAGGAGGGGGGAGAGAGACCCGCTGATAGCGCCGCCCGCAACTGAAAAGCCAACGATACGGAAAAAAATGAAGTCTCGAAGAGGCGCCCTTTTCTCCACGGTTTCGGAAGGAGGGCTTTGTGTGTCTGAGGGTGTATGGGTATGTCTGTGTATGCCCGCCTCGCTCTTGCTGCGTGAATGATGGCCCTCGGTGAAGACGCGCTTTTCCTGCGCCAGCGTCCGAGAGAGGGAGAAAAAGGGAGAGGAAGGCGGACAGCGACAGATAGGAGAGGGCAGAGAGCTACATTGGGGCTACGAGCAGGTCAGCATTATGCGTTGCGCAAGTTACCCCGACTTCTGGGGGGAGGAGAGGAGTAGGAGGGACGGCCGGGGCGATCGCGCCGCTTCCGCCCATGCCATACCGGCACGGATCGAGTGCGTTTTGCGAGGCAGGTGTGCGGGTACGCGTGCATGCGGCGTTCGTGCACGGGCGGGAGTGCGGAGCCACCCAGCCTTTCAGCCCCATGCCTCGCTGGGTGGAGACTTCAAGGGGATAGGACGGGTGGGGCTTACTCTGGGGGGGGGGCACGGGCAGCGGATGCAGTCAGAAAGAGGAGAGAAGGCACCGTAAGGCCACTGGGAGGGGGGGAAGGGCCTTTTTCTCGAAGGTGATAAATGTGCAGTACAACGGTCAGGTAAAGGCACTGCCTTCACCGCACAAGCGATAACTCAGTCGACCCCCCTCTCCATTAGTACGCGGTGAGAGAGTCAGCCGCAGCGATGTGCAATGGGATATGAGGCACGGCTGTTTCTGCATTGGTGCTCGAAGTGTGCCTTCCAGAAAAGAGGAGATGTGCCAGCAAGTGAGCAAGCGAAATGTGAAGTTGCCTCGCCACACACATACACAGGCACGCACGCGGGCGAGAAGAAGCGAGAGATAGGAACAGCGAGTCCGCAGAGGAAACAGAATATGGGATGTCAGCAGTAGCGGCATTGGTGCCGCTGTGCGCAGCGGCAGGCCTTCTCACGTCGCTGCAGGCATTCCTTCTCCCATCGACGGAGCAGCATGCGAGCGCCACGGTAACTCTGGAGAGTGGTGCATGCAGTAGGGTGGTACATCATGGGAAAGCAGAGAAGGAGGAGCGGCTTTAGTCACCGCAAGAGCCGTGGGCACTGACGTCGGCATATCAGCAGCGAGCAAAAGAGGCCGACTTGCCGGCGCCTTAGACCCTCAGGCTGGCGCCTCAACGTTTCATCGAGAACACACCGCTATGACTGGAGGATGCTTCCTGCCAACGTACGTGGATAGGCGTGCCGTGTGCGCGGTTGTTGCCAGTGGTGAACTCTTTTTCCCCTTCATGCATAAGAGGGTGGGGTGTCCTGCTGCGCTGCGCAGCTGAGGTCCACTTTTGTGCCTGCTTGCCTCCTTCACAACTCCCTGCCGTGCGTGGCGGCCATGGCGAACTTGGAGCGGAGGCGACGCTCCAGAGAGCGTCTCATCATGCAAATCAGCCTTACCATCGCTATCAACAAAATGACATCAAGGCATGCATTCACTCCATCGGATGTGCGCTGCTGACGAGCTCCTGTGCTCTTGAGATCGTCGACGGTGCTCTGGACCGTTCGCTTGCGATGCCGCCATACAAAGGCGCAAAGCTGAGTGCGAATGGGGTTGAAGTGAGGTGAAGATATGTGGAAACGTTGCGAAGGTGGGCAGAACCGAAGCCTCAGCGCGCAGGAGTCACCGATTCATATTGGCATTGCTGCACTAACGCGAGTGCAACTTACCGAATCGTCGATCACGCGAAGGGGTGAAACGGAAAAAGAAAAAAGGGCCCACGACACACTCACCGGCACGCAACGAGCACCACCCTCCCCCTTTTTGACCCTTCGCGCAGGCGCTCCGACTGAAGAGAAAAAAAAAGCACCGAAAGAGTTGCACATGGGCGGAAGAAGGGATGAAGAAGGCACACGGTGAGCACAGGGGAGAGGACACTACTGCGCAGAAACATGCACAACAGCAACAGCAACGGCAAAAGGCGCCGAAAGAAACAAAAGAAGGCTAAAAGGGCACGCACAGTCGCCCACCTGTCGCACTTACACAGAGACCCAAAGAGAGCGCGCGCGCGAGATCCGTTCAGTCCCCGCCGAGGCGTAGAACACCGCAGCCACAGACCCAGCTGGGAGGCACGCCGACATCAGCGGCAACAGGCACATCACTGAGAGGTGGAAGTAAAAAGAAAGTGGGTGAGGATGGCCACAGCCACCACAGCGGCGAGCGCTGCCATCGGAAGCAGCACATCGGGCAGCTCAACTAGTGGTAAGCTACAAAGGTACCAACTACAGAAACGGTGCGTGACAGCGACTCTTCTTTCACCTTCTTCATCTCTGCTGCACTTTCGATATCTTTTCGCTGCGTGAAGCGGTGTACTTCAATGCGTTGAAAAAAAAAAGAGCACCATCACAGTCACAGCTGATGCACTGCTGCGTCCCTCACTCGCATTCACACCTACGCACATACCAACACTTTTCCCTATGGACCTTTGGACTCGTGTCGCGGCCGTTTCTCACGTCGAAGATGCAACCGCCCGCACAGGAGCGCGTGAAAAAAATTCTTTTCTTTCGAGCGCACACCACCAATGCCATCGGCCCCGTATCCGTCCGAAAGCCCAGGAGATCAACCAAAACAAAAAAAGTGCTGCTGACTTCCCACCAGATCGACGCACGCCGTCCCT